>NW_028318193.1:0-150500 GCF_062004578.1 Staurois parvus
TTCTTCCTTCCTTCATTCCTCCCCTCCTTTCCTTCCTTCCCTCCCTTCCTTCCTCTCCTTCCTTCATTCCTTCCTCCCCTCCCTTCCTTCCTTCTTCCCTTCCTTACCCTCTTCCTCCCCTCCTTTCCCTCCATTCTTTCCTTCCTCCCCTCCCTTCCTTCCTCTTCTCCTTGCCTTCCTCTCCTTTCTTCCTTCCCTCCTTTCCTTCGCTTCCCTTACTCCATCCCTTCCTCCCCTCCTTCCTCCCCTCATTCCCTCGAATCATTTCTCTCCATCTTCCCCTCCTCCTTCCCTTCCTTCCTCTCTCCCTTCATTACTTCCTCCCTCCTTCCTTCCTTTCTCCCTTCTCTCCGTTCCTCCTCTTCCTCTCCTTTTTTTCTTCCTTCCTCACCTCCTTTCCTTCCTTCCTTCCTCCCCTTCTTTCATTTCCTTTCTCCCCTTCTTTCCTCTCCTTCCTTCCTTACCTCCTTTCTTTCCTTCCTCACCTTCCACCCCTCCTTTCTTTTCTTCCTCTCCACTTCTTCCTTCCTTTCTCCCATACTTTTCTTTCCTTTCCTTTCTTTCCTTTCCTCCTTTTCTTCTTCCTCTCCCTCCCTCCCTTCCTTTCTTCCTTCCTCCCTCCCTTCCTACCTTTCTCTCCTCCCTTCCCTCCATTATTTTCTATCGTTCCTTCTTTCCTCTCTTTCTCCCTTCCCTTCCTCCCCTCCATCCTTCCTTCCTCCATTCCACCCCTCCTTTTATTCCTCCTATCCCTCTCTTCCTTCCTCTCCTTCCTTCCTATCCTACCTTCCTCCCTTCCTCCCCTCCTTTCTTTCCTTCACCTCCTTCCTTCCTTTCTCCCCTCCCTTCCCTCCTCCCCTCCCTTCCCTCCTCCCCTCCCTTCTTTCCTTCCTATGCTTCCTTCCTCCCCATCCTTCCTCTCCTTCCTTCCTCCCCTCCTTTCTTTCCTTCCTACCCTCCCTTCCTTTTTCCTTTTCTTACCCTCTTCCTCCCTTCCTCCCCTCCCTTTCTTCCTCTTCTCCCTCCCTTCCTCCCTTCTTTCCTTCCTCCCCTAATCCTTTCCTTCCTTCCCTCCCTTCCTTTGCTAAGGTTCCTGAGGAAGTCACGTGATATGTGATGGAACACGTTGGACAATTATGGAGATGTGGTGACGTCACTTCCGGCGTAGGCACCATTTTGGTACACCCAGAGAGTACACCCAGCATTTTACACAGGAGGCTCTGTAAGTTTGATTTTATCAATAAAAATGTGAGTGAGCTATTTGCTGGTTTATGTTATGCAAAATAAACACAGTATCACACTATGAGAGGATTTCTCTTCTTTTTTCCAATCTATATGTGAGTTGGCTGATTTTATCATTCTACCTAAAAGAAGTTTGGATAACAGGATTGGTCATACCTATTGCTCCTCAAGGGGGATATCACCACTACTGCGAACCTGGATCCGTATATGCTGATTGGTCGTATTGCTATATCTTATATTGTGAAGGGTTATTGGCCCTTTGGGGTCACTGCATGAAGGTGAGGGGGCAATCCAGCCAGTGACGGATCCCAATTTTTTCACCTATATCACCTATATTACTGTGGAATTTTACACTTGTTTGAAGAGGTCACATTTGTTGCTTATCATCATTACATTATTTGCTGGCACATTTGTGGCATTATGTGGCTTTAAGGGTTTTTTGTTTTTGTTTTTTATATTTTATTTTTATTTTCTATTTCTATTTATTTATTTTTCAGCACATTGTGATATAGTGTTGTGACACTTTTTTTGTGTTTGTGTTCACACAAATAAATCCCAATTAGGGATTTGATCACGAGTCATACATTATATTTTGTCACTTATCACATTTTTGTAGCACATTTATGTGGAAGGACTTGTGGTCCGAAAGTTGTGTTTGGAGTCAGGTTTCATCCTGACAGACTCACTTTAATTTATTCACTCCAGTTGTGAGTCTTTTGGTCACGGCAGTCTTTTCCAGGCATAATTTATGCCATTGATTCATCACTTTATTTGTGATTTATGTCATATTTTTTGCCCGATTTAAGGGATGCATGTTTAATGTCTCACCATTTTCGTCAGTGTGTGATTTTCCCTTTACACACACATATATTTGTTGCATGTTTTCACATGATATTGTCCTTTTTGATGTGTATATTTTCTTTATTAGAATTCTTTTGAGATTTATATTTATGCAATAATTATGCCTTTTAACCACCTCCCGCCCGCCATATAGTCCAATGACGGGCGCAAGGTGGTTCTCTCGTTCTGGGAGGATGTCATATGACGTCCTCCCAATATCACCACGCATGCGTGGCTCAGGGAGCGCGCAGCGCGGCGATCGGCGGTGCGCTGTGTCCCTTGGACACAGAGGATCACCGATCTATGGAAAGAGCCAAAGATGTCAGCTCGGTCATGTGATCAGCTGTGTCCAATCACAGCTGATCACATGTAAAAAGGGAAATGCCGGTTATCGGCATTTCTCTCCTCATGAGCTGTCACGATGACAGCTCGAGAGGAGAGGAGAGCCGGTAATCGGCATTCCGCGGAGGGGACATCTGCACTGATCATCAGGGCACTGATGATCAGTGTGCCCTGATGATCATCAGTGCCCCAGAAGTGCCACCTGTCAGTGTCCATCAGTGCCAACTGCCAGTGCTGAACAGTGCCACTTGCCAGTGCCACATCAATGCCACATATCAGTGCCCATCTGAGCTGCCTTTTCCGATCTACGGAAAGAGCCGAAAATGTCAGCTCGGTCATGTGATCAGCTGTGTCCAATCACAGCTGATCACATGTAAACAGTGCCAGCTTCCAGTGGTGAACAGTGCCACTTGCCAGTGCCACATCAATTCCACATATCAGTGCCTACCAGTGCACATCAATGTCACATATCAGTGCCCACCTGAGCTGCCTTTCAGTGTCACCCATCAGTGCCAGTCAGTGCCACCTATCAATGCCAATTAGTGCCACATATCAGTGCTGGCAATCAGTGCCACCTATCAGTGCCAGTCAGTGCCGCCTATCAGTGTGCATCAGTGCCGCCTATCAGTGCCCATCAGTGCTGCCTATCTGTGCCACCTAACAGTGCCAATCAGTGCCGCCTATCAGTGCCAGTCAGTGCCGCCTATCAGTGCCATATATCAGTGCTGCTTTTCCGTACCTATCAGTGATGCCTGGCAATGCCCATCAGTGCCACCTACCAGTGCCTCCTCATCATTGCCCATCAGTGCCACCTATCAGTGTCCATCAGTGCAGCCTATCAGTGCCCATCACTGCAGCCTCTTTAGCGCACATCAAGTGAAGGAGAAAAATCACTTATTTACAAAATGTTACAACAAAAACTAAGAAAATACTTTTTTTTTCAAAATTTTCATTGGTTTTTGGTTTAAGAAAAAAAATAAAAAACCCAGAAGTGATTAAATACCACCAAAATAAAGCTCTATCTGTCACAAAAAAAAGATAAAAAGTTCATAGGGGTACAGTATTGCATGACCGCGCAATTGTCATTCAAAGTGTGACAGCGCTGAGAGATGGAAATTGGCCTGGGCAGGAGGGGGTATAAGTGCCCTGTAGGCTAGTGGTTAAAGTGTATTAAGGCACTGTATATGGAAGCGCAACACCATTTTCTTTTTCTTTTTGTAAACGTTTACCTTATTACCGTAATCATATTATCTCTTAAATCAAAAACAGTCATTCAGTAAGTATGCACTTTTAGCTTCTCTCTTTTCCCACTTCACTCTATAATAAATAATAATTCTGAACATTCCAGGCATTCTGAATATTTTTTTCTGCTAAATTAAAACGTTTTGAATTTGTAGTTTGTAGATGCTTCCACTGCTATTGAAGACGTTTGACAATCCAAAGAATGAATGTGGTGCATATATGGCTTAAGAGCAAGTTGGTCTTTATTGCCATCTTGTGTCTGAATGTGGTACTTCTATTTTCTGCTTTACATCTTGCTTCAGACTATGAGAAATGGTAACTTCATATAAAATAAGGGAAACGATCTATGTCATGAGAAAAATGTAAAGACAAACATTGATCTCTCCTGAAAATTCTAGTGGACCTCCTTCATGTTGCTCCAAAGGCTTCAATCCTTTTAGTCACTGGCCTGGAACAAGTATGTTTAAAGACAGCTGACATTATTTTATTATTTCAGGTACATATACAGAACCGTCAATTTACACAGTGCTTTACATATATATTGTACATTCACATCAGCCCCTAACCCTCAAGGGGTGTACAATCTAAGGTCCCTAACTTACATTCACACATACACATACTAGGGCCAATTTAGACAGGATCCAATTAACCTACCAGCATGTCTTTGGAGTGTGGGAGGAAACCAGAGTACCCAGAGGAAACCCACGCAGGCACAGAGAGAACATGCAAACTCCAGGCAGGTGGTGCCATGTTTGGGATTTGAACCAATGCACTGCCAGGCAGAAGTGCTAACCATTTAGCCACTGTGCTGCCCAATCATTTAGCCACTGTGCTGCTCTTTCCTAATGTGCATACATTGACCTAGGTTAGTCAATAAGAAACTACTGAAGATAATAGATTAGCATGCCATCCAAGCAGCCAGGATTTTCAGGTGGCTGCTTACATTATTATTTTATACTGAATTTAATTTAAAGCACTAAAGCTATGGATATTACATTATTTACATATTCTTAACCAGGGGCAGACTGACAACTCATGGGGCCCCCGGGCAATAGGAGATCATGGGGCCCCTGTGTCCTTGCCCAAACTCAAAAAAGCCTATGAAAAAGGTACCAGGGGCATCTCATGGGGCCCCCTACTGACCCCGGGCCCTCAGGCAGTGCCCGAGTTTCCAAATGGTCAGTCCGCCCCTGTTTTTAACATGCAGTAAATGATTTTTGAAGCAAGCCATCCGTGTCCTCCTTTGCTACATGTAATATGAAGAAATTTATTCTCAACATTTCTTAAAGATCATAACAAAGCCTCTAAAGTTTGTTTCATTTGGTTTTTAACAATATAGAAGCCTCTGCTGTTTCTTTACATTAAGGGCCAGTTCACACTACATACTTTTCAGTTGCTTTTTTTCTGCATCCAAAATGCACAGAAAGTAGGTTATATGGTTGTCGATGTCATAGTTCACATCAGTGCTTGCAGTTCCAGTGTGTTCTGGCTGCACACAAAAATGTAGAACAGGCTGAATTCTTCCTGCACAGAACTATATTGGAACGTGGTAAAACACATAAGAAATGCACCAAAATACACGGAAAGAAACAAAAATGCACTGGAACGCACAGGTACCTATTTAAATTGAAGAAAAAGAGGTGGGGGGAATGAACTGGAAAGCATCAAAAACGCTCCTGAACTCATAAAAAATGCATTAAAATGCACTGGAACACGCCAAAAATGAATTAAAAAAGTGCATACCGAAATGCATCCAAAACACATATGGATTGCGTTTGTATGGTGTGAACCGGTCTACAAAGGCTACCAAATTCTGGTGCAGTAGAAAGTAATAGGCAAAAACAAATGTTTCAGTGCATCTATTGTGAATCTTGATGCTGAATTTCTTCACAATGTCTATAAGTACAGATGAGAATGGAGGCTTGGATTAAAGTGATATTACTTCTCGTTCATGTAAACACTTTAGTGTGCATTGTTTGGGCGCAGGTTCACTTTACAATGTAAATACTTAGAGCAGCCAATTGCAACTGATCTGTCACTGACTTACAGATTGAAACACTGACTGGGATTGGATACAAGAATGCTTAATTTTAAAAGCTTTAACACAATGATAAAGAGCTGTATGTTCACCATGTTCCTTTCTGTGAAATGAATCACTAATCTGAACAGAGTAACTGGGAGCAGAAGAACTACTGCAATCATTATATAATATTAACCAAAAGTATATAGATGCACACCAGTACAGAAATAATACAAACTTTATAAAAGAAGAGATTAATAATAATAATACATACATCCAATGTACAAACAGGTACATATTATCAGCAAAAGGGCCTCATAGGAGTCCTGGTGGGACTGTGCACATATACCTGGGTATATATACAGTATAGTTATTAACTGCTTCCTCACCACCGTATAGCAGATATGATTACCGACAATCACCGACGGGGAGGAAGACTGTTTTGTTTACAGTCTTCCTCCCTGTCAGCTTGGGCACACTGCTCGGGAAGGCTGTGCACAGCCGCTATTTGTAAACGCTATAACGTTCACGTAAAGCAATTAATTTTCACGTATTGGGATTTTTTTTAGCAAAGAAATGTAGCAGAATACATGTTGACCTAAATTTATGACGCAATTTGATTTTTAAAATTTTTTTACTGGGCATGTTTAATAGCAAAAAGTCCAAAATATAGTTTTTTTCTCAAAATTGTCAGTCTTTTTTTGCTTATAGTGCACAGGCGATCAAATACCTCCGAAAGAAAGCTCAATTCGAGGGAAAAAAGGACATACATTTCATTTGGGTGCAGCGTGCATGACAGCGCAATTGTCAGTTAAAGTAGCCACAAAAAATGGCCTGGTCAGGAAGGGGGGGGGGGGGTAAATACTCTGGAGGGCAAGTGGTTAATAGCAATGCCTCCAGATGAAGGTTGCAGCAAAGTCCAGTTGCAGGGGCCCCAATGGCTCCCGCTGCTGTGTGTTAGATAATGAGAGACTTTGCTGCCCCTGGAATGACAGCAGTCATTCTGTCATTTCATCCTTTGCCCTGAAGAAGGGAGAATCTTTTTCTCCCTAAACGCATTGGCTTGACGTACTTGTCATTACGCTCAATAAATACCTCCTAATCTACCATCAAAAGTGCAGTTTTTTGGACATTGGGCGCACCTTCTTTTCTACTATTCCAGGGCAGAACTGGATGAGAAATGTTCAATTTCTCATGTATGAATGATCAGATTGTTAGTAATTAATTCTAAGGCTTCATGCAAACTGGACGTTTTTACAGCTGCTGTTTTTAGCTCCTGGCGTGTTTTTCTACAGCCAGTAAACTCCCCAGCATTTTATCCTGTGTTCATGTGCACTGTTTTTTTGGCAGGAGTGTTTTCTGGCTGGAAAAAAAAAACACAGTGGGTTTCTAGAGGAGTTTTTTACCTGTAAACATGCTCAAATGCTGATAAAAGCTGAAAAACACTGAGAAATGTGGCTATCCAGCTTTTATGAGCATTTTTGAGCCTAAAGATTTTGTGGGAGTATAATTATGCTAAAAATTGCAAACGCTAAAAAACACTAAAAAAAGCGAATGCAAAAACGCTAAAAAATGTGACAAAACTCACGTTTTAATGCAGCATTCTACAGCTAATGCTACTGGCATTTTTATAACATCCAGGGTACATGAGGCCTAAAATGCTGGATGATTTCTGCAGCCAACAAAATGCACAGTGCAGATCTCTCCTTGAGCTGAACTTGTTCAATTATCTCTATTGATTGCCAAATAATCTTGTGAATCAGCAGTTATCTGCACTTACAGTTTGGCACCAGTATCTTTCAGCATAGAACTGTAAGAGATTAGCAGAGATGTTTTTGGCACAGAATGGGGTAAGTGTACAGAACAAGGGCACAGTTTAGAGTTAGGACATAATCTGCAGGTTATGTTAGGTTACTGTTGTGGGGGTTACAAGTATTTAGATCTGTCTGTCTGTTTAGCTGCTGTCTGTCAGGCTCTGGGCATGCGGCTTTTCTTTCTGTCCTTTCACATCCCCTAGATTTTTATAAAATCAGATTTTTGAAAAAAGGCTGCATGCATGGGTTCAATGTTTAATCATTTCTTAGCTTGAGGGCGTGTTTATGTGGAAGTAGGGTTGTGTTTTGCAGAATTTAGTAGTTTACAGATAATAAAATGATGTTTCTTTGTATATAGTTCTATTTATATTATTTTTGCAAAAAAAAGTTTAATGTTATTTGTTGATGTAGGCTTGTTTATTGTTGTTTATTTATGCATATATTTATTTTTAGTATATATGTAAATATATTTTGTATCCGCTTCCTGACCGCCCTATAGCAGAAATACGGGTGCGCAAAATCACATATATATACATAATTCGTGCTCCCACGGTGTTCGCGGGCCCCTGCCGACCCGTGGGTGTTGTGATTTGATCCCCAAGGGATCAATTATCCGATTTAGGCCAGTGATGACCGGTCCCTGCTCTATTAGGGATCTTCCTGTACCTGTGTTTACACTTACACGGGTACAGGAAATTATGAAATCTTCTCTCTGAGCACATTCTGTCCCAGAGAGAGAAGAAAGAAGACACAGTGAGTACAAGCAGCACACTTGCACACAGTTAGAACACTTTTAGGTCACATTTAACCCCTTGATCGCCACCCCAGCTAACCGCTTCACTGCCCTGTCACCAGTGTCATTAGTACAGTGTACAGATTTTTTGCTGATCACTGTATTAGTGTCATCAGTGACTTCAGATAGCGTTAGCGTCAGTTAGCATCAGTTAGCATCCCTCCCAGATAGCATCAGATTTCCCACCATTACACCAATCATCACATTTAACCCTTGATTGCCAGGAACACACTCACATACACAATAAACCTCCATTGCTAGTATAGTGTCTGAACAGATCAATATCCTTGATCAGATCAGCAATATGCCAGCGTTCACATTAGTATAGTGTCCCCAAATATGCAGCATTCGCAGGATCAGCCCTGGCACCTGCCAGCACCTGCATTAGCCCCAACCCATTACGTTTTCCAAATGTAACGATTTTGTGGGCCTAACCCTCAACATGAGCATTGCTAAAAAAAATGAATTGTGGTTGTATTGGTCCACAGGCCCGATTCATCATATGCAAATATCCCCTGTAACTTCAATGGGCATTGACATATATTCTTTTTTGAGAAATCTGGGGTCTATCAGACTCTAGATATCTCCTCTGCCCTTATGTTATCTAATCTCACCAAGATCGGTGTGATCAGATGCTTTCCCAATTTACAAATCTTGCAAAACTGAAGTGATGAAATGCTCGTAGCTTCTTAGACTATAGAGATGATTGGTGCCATTCTGTTCTCCAATCAGCTCTATGATCAGCTGGCAGAATCACCGGCTGCATTCTCAGGTTCCCCCGAAGGCATGGACTGCCCGAGAAGGCCGTGGAAGGCAGCAGGGGGCATCTTCTCCCGCTGTTTGTAAAAGCAATCCTCCAGCTAATTAGCCACTGGGATTGCTTCTACATGAAAGCCGATCACTGGCTGAAAAAAACGATATCAGGATGATGCCTGCAGCTGCAGGACATGGATCCAGTTCAAGTGCTCAAACTGTCTGCTACAAAAGTCATTGCTGTGAGAATGGCAGGGTCCTCACAATAGACTCAGTCCACTAAAGAATATGTCATGGGTCAACTGAATCACGTGGTACATTTTTTTTTTCCAATTATCTCATGCGATGCCAATTTACTATCACTTTATGAAGTATTTACCTCAAAAAGCAAAAACACTTGTTAAATACCTCAAAAAACAGCGTTAAAGTAAATTCATCAAAGGAAATAAATACATGCATGAGTTAAATAAGTAGTGATCCAGGCGTGAGGTATTTAACCATTTACTGACTGCACTATAGCTGAATGATGGGCACATCGTGGTTGTTCAGTTCTGGAGGGGGCATCATATCCTTCCAGAACTGTGCCCTCCTCCACACTGTCACAGCTTGAGGAGAGGAGATCCAGTAATCGACAACTGTGAAAAGGAACATTTACACTGATAATCAGGGCACTCATTATCAGTGCAACCCCAACAGTGGTCATCAGTGCTGCCAATAGTGTCCATCCGCGCTACCAATCAGTGTCCATCAGTGTTGCAGTCAATGTCCATCAGTGCTGCCAGTCAGTGCCCATCACTGTTGTCAATCAGTGTCCATAAGTGTTGACAGCCAGTTTCCATCAGTGCAGATAGTCAGTGTCCAACAGTGCTGCCAGTCAGTGCCCATCAGCACCACAAGTCAGTGTCACCTATCTGTGCCCTTCAGTGCCTCCTAACAGTGCCCATCAGTGTCGCCTATCAGTGCCCATCAGTGCTGCCGCCTATCAGTGCCCATCAGTGCCGCCTATCACTGCAGCCTCATCAATGCCTCCTTGTCAGTGCCCAGCAGTGCAGCCTGTCAGTGCCCATCTGTGCAACCTCATCAGCGCACATCAGTGAAGGAGAAAATTTTATAACAGAAACTATGAAACACTTTTTTTTCAAAGTTTTTGGTCTTTTCATTTGTTTAGCAAAAAAAAAAACAAAAAAAAACCCCAGTGGTGATTATATACCACCAAGAGAAAACTCTATCTGTCTCAAAAAAAAATAACAACAATTTTGTTTGGGTACAGTGTTGCATGACCGTGCAATAGTCATTCAAAGTGCAACAGCACTATAGGCTGAAAATTGTCCTGGACAGGAAATGGGTGAAAGTGCCCGGTAGACAAGTTGTTAAGGAATGTAAATGTAGTTCTCTCAACAGTAACGCATAGACACCTAAATATGGAAAACCACAGAAACGTTGGGGTTGATTTACTTAAAGTATAACTAAAAGCAAAACTTTCTTTTACTTTTGGAGAGAGTGGAGAGGAATTAGAACCCCTGGCAGGCTTTTATTGCTGTTGGTGCACCCTGTTAGGAAGATTCACCCTCTAAATTTGTTTACCATTTTTACTGACATTGAAATTAAAAGAAAATCCCAAATTTTGGGGTGTCCCCAGAAAAGTAATAGAGGGGAAATCTTCAAATGGGGACACTGGTTGTGGTGACTTGGGGTTCCACAAGGTAATCTTTTAATTTCTAGGGATTTTCTCTCTGTTTTTACAGGAAGTGAAGGGAAATATCCACAGCGAAAACAGTGTCTTTTTTATTGGTGGAGTATTTATATGTGTGTGATCTTTGATACTATGTTCATTCAATATTTGACATTTATAAAGATATTTTGGATTTGCTTAAACTGGTTCCAAAGGCTCACTGTTTTTTACCTTCATGTTATTCCAGGACTCCCTCATTTCATGTCTTGCTGAGACAGAAGCAGGAGCCATTGGCTGCCACTGCTGTCAATCACAGCCAGTGAGCCAATGAGAAGGGAGAGGGGGCAAGGCTGAGCAGGGGCGTAGATGGGGGGTCAGGGAGGTCTGAACCCCCTAGAGAAGAGTTGCCAACCAATTATAGGGAGAGTCTGCACCAAACAGTGGGCACAGTTTCAATCCGGCCGCTTGTGCAATGAGCAAGGTGCAGTTCAGATATCAGCCAAGGTCGGATCACTGGCAGTCTGTCATGCAGTTGCCTCCTCCTCCCTCTAGGCTGCTTCAGATTACATCGTGCCTCTGCCCAGGGGCCCTTGCGGTTTTCTCCTCCCAGTTTCCTTCATTGTGGTCGGCTCGTTTCTATTTATTACAGGCGAGGTCCATTTTCCCTGTTTCTCACTTTCTTAACCTGTCTTCATTACTCCCTCCCTGGCATCCTCCTTTCCACCTCAGCCACTGTCCTGTCCTGCTCCCTTTCATCCTCACACAGTTCCATCCATATCTGCCTGTCATACTGCCTCTCTCTCTCTTTCTGATCTTTTTAAATGTTCGCTTCCTTCTCCCAGCCAGCCGGTTTGCTGACATCTAGCAGCTCAGCTGATTTTACAAACCTCTTCCCCACAGCCAGCCAGAATACCATTCTTGGTTACAGCTCCTGGTCAATACTCTACCCTTCCCCCCATTTCCTACCCACGCCTCCTCTTTTTCCCCTCACGTCTATGGCTCCCAGTCTCACCCTATCTCCCAATTTTTTGCAGAAGTTAAGGAGGAGGACTATTGCGCAGTCATGCAACACTGTACCCATATGAGATTCCTATCCTTTTTCAATCATATAGAGCTTTCTTTTGGTGGTATTTAATCACCACCATTTTAATTTTTGCTAAATAAATAAATACAGAAAAAAAACACATTTTTCTTTGTTTCTGTTATAAAATTTTGCAAATAAATAATCTCTTCATAAATTTAGGTTAAACTGTATTCTGCTACAGAAAATAATCTAAATAAGTGTATATTGTTTACTGTGTAGGACAGTTATAGAGTCCACAAACTATGGTATATATCTGAAAATCAATCAATCCTGATGTACTGACAGCCGATCTCATTTCTTGAGGCCCAAAAACACCAGGACAGTACAGATACCCCCAAAATATCAAGACAGTACAAATCTCACCAAATGTCAGGACAGTACAAATCCCCACAAATGTCAGGACAGTGCAAATATCCCCCAAAATGTCAGGACAGCACTAATACCCACTATATCTCAGGACAGTACAAATATCGCCCAAATGTCATGACAGTGCAAATATACCCCAAATGTCAGGACAGTACTAATACCCCCCAAATGTCAGGACAGTACTAATACCCCCCAAATGTCAGGACAGTACAAATCCCCCAAACGTCAGGTCAGTACAACTATCCCCCAAATGTCAGGACAGTGCAAATATCCCCCAAATGTCAGGACAGTACAAATATCCCCCAAATCGCAGGACAGTACAAACATCCCCCAAATGTCAGCACAGTACAAATACCCCCCAGATGTCAGGACGGTATAAATCTCCACCAAATGTCAGATCAGTGCAAATATCCCCCAAATGTCAGGACAGTACAAATATCCCCCAAATGTCAGGACAGTACAAATATCCCCCAAATCTCAGGACAGTACAAATATCCCCCAAATGTCAGGAGAGTACAAATATCCCCAAAATGTCAAAACAGTATAAATATCCCCCAAATGTCAGGAGAGTACAAATATCCCCCAAATGTCAGGACAGGACAAATCTCCCTCAAATGTCAGCACAGTATAAATAACTACCAAATGTCAGGACAGTATAAATCCCCTCCAAATGTCAGGACAGTGCAAATATCCCAAAAATCTCATGACAGTACAAATATCCCCCAAATGTCAGGAGTGTATAAATATCCCCCAAATGTCAGGACAGGACAAATACCCCCCAAATCTCAGAACAGGACAAATACCCCTCCCAAATGTCATGACAGTACAAATATCCCCCAAATGGTCTCATTTTGGAAAGTAGATAATCTAAGGTAATTAGTAAAAGGCATAGTGAGTTTCTTCAATGTAATTTTTTTGTCAAAAATGTTTGGAAAATGAAAAAATTGGTTTTTAAAATTGTTTTTTTCACAATATTTTTTTTACATACTGTCCCCAGTGCCGTGCAGCGTCATCATATAACTGGTGTGGCAGTGATCAGGGACGTTTCTTGTAAATGGTTACCAGGTTTGCAAACATCTCAGGAGGGATTTTGGTCCACTCTTCTTTACAGATTTTCTCTAAATCCTTAAAGATTCTTGGCTGTTGCCTGGCAACTCGAAGTTTCAGCTCCCTCCATAAATTTTCTATAGGATTAAGGTCTGGAGACTGGTTAGGCCACTCCATGACCTTAATGGGCTTCTGCTTAAGCCACTCCTATTTTGCCTTGGCGGTATGTTTTAGGTTATTGTCATGCTAGAAAACCCATCCACAACCCATCTTTAGTGTTCTGACTGAAGGAAGAAGGTTTTCATCCAACATTGTACAATACTTGGCCCCATCCATTGGCCCTCAATGCGGCAAAGTTGGCCTGTACCTTTATCAAAGAAACAGTCCCAAAGCATAATGTTTCCACCTTCGTGCTTGACCGTAGGGATGGTGTTTCTGAGGGTCAAAATCAGCATTTTTCTTCCTCCAAACTCGGTGAGTCAAGTTAATGCCAAAGAGCTAAATTTTGGTCTTATCTGACCACAGCACTTTCTCCCAATCCTTCTCTGAATCATTTAGTTGTTCATTGGCAAACTTCAGATGGGATTGTACATGTGCCTTCTTGAGGAGGAGGACCTTGCAGGCACTGCAGGATTTCAGTCCATGGGGGCGTATTGTGTTACCAATGCTTTGTTTGGTGACTGTGACCCAACTGTCTTGAGATCATTCACAAGCTCCTCCCGTGTAGTTCTGGGCTGATCCCTCACTTTTCTCATGATCATCCTTACCCCATGAGGCAAAATCTCGCATGAAGCTCCAGACTGAGAGCAATTGATGGTTATTATGTAATTTTTCCATTTGCAAATAATGGCTCCAACAGTTGTCTCCTTTTCATCAAGCTTCTTGCTGATGGTATTGTAGCCCATTCCAGCCTTGTGCAGGTCTACAAACTTGTCCCTGACATTCTTTGACAGATCTTTGGACTTGCCCATGGTGGTGTCCAAGAAAGAGATTCTGTGGACAATTGTCTTTTGTACACATAATGAGTTGTCATTAGGAGCACCTTCTTGACAGTACTAATCTTTGTACCACATGAGCACATAGCCAGTCTATGGGAGCCAGAATTATTGTTGGTTGATAGGGGATCAAATACTTATTTTTCTCACTGCACTGCAACTCAATGTATAACATTTCATATTGTGTGTTTTTTCTGGATTTTTGGTTTATATTCTGTCTTTGTTATTTAAAATTCACCTATGATAAAAATTATAGACCCTTCATTTCTTTGTAAGTGGGTAAACTTACAAAATCTGCAGGGGATCAAATAATTACTTTCCCCACTGTATAAATAATTTAGGCAGCCAACATAGTTATAGAGTTAAGATCAAGTTAAAGAATGCATATTGACACTGTTAAAATTATTCTGGGCATCTAGGTGCCAGTCACTTTAGGTCATGAAAAGGTAACTGCTTTAAGCTGTCAGAACCATAAACTAGCATACTGTTGTCTTTTCCAAAAGATTTTTAAAACATATGGTGCCAATTTTTGCAGACTGCTTTTTATTGCTTGTTCTTAAACACACAACAATAGAAACTCTCTCTGCCTGATATTAAAAACCACAGAAGGCACAGTTCACTAAACTATATGAATTATAGCACAATAATTTTCTCATCAAACCATCAAGTTCATTTATGCAAAAATATTGCAATGGCATATACAGTATACATTTTTTTCACAGAAAATAGTTATTTAAACATTGTAATTTGTTTTTTTTTTGTAAGTAATTTTTTAAATTCTACCTATATACAAACATATATTACGGGTATATATCTACCTGGGATCTGCATAAAGGGCTGCTTTCATCGCTACCATACCTCTCTACAATACTAGTGAAGATAACCTGAAGGTTTTTTTTCACATGCCTAACTAGCTGTCATTTGTCTGTTTCTTATCTCTTGTGTACTGACCCCTTGCCTGTTTATTAGTGAAGACAAGGTGAAGGTTTTTATCACATGCTTAACTAGCTGCCATTTGCCTGTATCTGATCTCCTGTGCACTGACCCTTTGCTTGTTTTCCTAACTGCAAAAAAAACTGCATTGAAAAAAAGTTCCCATTGCAGGGGCTTCCTGGTAAATTAGAGCTGTTATAATTTCTTCTTGATATTTTTGGAAGGATCAGGTCTTCATGCAGGCTTATAAATGACATATGGATTGCAGATGACCAATTGAAAAAGAAAGATGGATGAGGCCAGGTCCAGCTTCATTATCTGGTCATTAAAATCTGTACCTCTCATATGTAGATTGTACTCATGAATGCAGTGAGGTTTTTGTTTCAGACCAGCACTTGGGTGAATTTCTGAAATGCCATAAACATCTTTTTTATCTTTCCATTTAATAACCAAAATTTCTGCATCACTCAAACTTGCTGACTCCCCATTTCAGCTTTGTGTTGATACATCTTTGAGGTGTGCCATTGCGATTTTGCCATATTGTACCACAAGCTACGGTTTGCTTGAGAAACGTTTGACAAGTGATATGCTGGAATAAAAATACTCCACAAAGAAGAGGCATCCTTAATGAAATTAGGGCGACATGAGGTCCCACACTATCCTTCCACTGCTTTCCATATAAGATTGGCACCCAGGAAGCTCCAGGGCTATCTCTCTATCTATAAACTTGGAAATGAAATGTGTAACCTGTGCTTCTATCACAAAGTTTGTACAATTTCACCCCACACATAGCACGTTTACTGGGGAGATACTTTATACAATGTAATAAGTCTGTCCTTGAAGTGTATGAGGTACTTGATGCAGATATTATTCTGTGAGGAGTTCAGGAGAGTCTAATGTTCCTGCTCCATCACAGCTGCTGGTCTCATTCCAGCATCCTGCCTTTGATTGTGATACATTCTCCCTGCGTGTCTGTCCACCCGCAAGGTGATTGATGTGGCTAGTCTGGGTGGAAACCAAACCTGATTTAAGCCAGCCAAGCCTGGAGTCTCAGGCTTGTGATAACGTGTGTAATACATGCTCAAGCTCCCTGTTTGTCTGTCCTGCATTGCTCTTTAGACTCCCCTGTTTATGACCTCGGATCAAATATCTACTATTCTCTAAACTCTGCCTGCCTTTTGACTTTGAACTGGACCCTAACTGCATACTTACATAGTTACATAGTTAGTCCGGTTAAAAAAAATACACATGTCTATCTAGTTCAACCAAAAAAAGGAGGTGTAAAAAAAGTTATACAATCCTATAAACACAATCCTATACCCACAGTTGATCCAGAGGAAGGCAAAAACCCAAATAAAGCTTGACCCAATTTGCTTCAGCAGGGAAAAAGCTTCCTTCCTGATCACCTAGAGGCAATCTGACATTCCCTGGATCAACTTTAACTATAAATATTAGTATCCAGTTAAATTATGTACATTTAGGAAATAATCCAGTTCTTCTTTAAAACAAACTACTGAGCTGACCAGAGGGATTCTATTCCACATTTTCACCGCTCTGAGTTCACACTGATGTGCTGCAGAATTTGCAGCGGCTTCTGCGCATCACATTCACATCCCATTCATGCGAACCGCTGTGGGTGTGTATGTTAAGTTATGAACACCCCAAAATCCGTCCACAAAACATGATGTGATGTGCAGAATCAGATCGCATGGGTGTGAATACCCATGCGACCTGATTCTAGTGTGGACCAAAAAAAAGTCCTGCACCTTATTGGTGCGGATGCGGTGCGATTTGAGCCATACAAAATGTATGGCTCAAATCGCACCACACAGAATTTGCATGTGATTTGCACAGGAATGTGGTGCGGTTCCAGTGTGAACCCAAGCTTACTGTGAAAAAGCCTTTCCATATTTGGAGATTAAATCTCCAAATTAGATTTTCCTCCAGACCTAAAGAGTGCCCCCTTGTCCTCTGTGATGACCTTAAAGTGAATAACTCTACACCGAGTTCACTATATGGACCACCTATGTATTTATAAATGTTGATCATATCCCTCCTTAATCTCTTCTTCTCAAGAGAGAATACATTCAGTTTATCTAATCTTTCCTCCTAGCTGAGCCCATCCCTGCCTCTTATCAGTTTGGTTGCCTTTCTCTGTGTAAGCCGTGTACCGAGGTGGGCTCCCCAGGATACAGTGAAGTCACGAACGAGGAAGGCAACCCCAACACCAGGTTTTGCCACAACAGAATTTTACTTAGATGTGGCAAATAAACACAACCACAAATGCTGGGAACATACAATAAACTTACATACACCCAGCCCAAAGGCTGAGACCCTTGTGCTGCACAGCACGGTGCCTCCTGATGGATGAAGGTAGAAAGTGAAGTAATTTACCTACTGGCGGGCACAATTAAGCTGCCACACCTTACCCGTTATTACCCTAAGAGAGCAGGAATCAGTGTATGAGTGTATGGTATGGGCTAGCCTGCGGTGCAGCACAACAGCTTACAATCTTACACAAATCTACAGTATTCCCCCTCCCATAACTGGTACTGTAGCACGTGCCTGATATTCCTTCTGAGCAAAACGCCAGTCTGGCTTGAGTTTGTGGGATTTTATCAGCTCTCCAATGTGAAATGTCACTTTAAGTTGTGGAGTCCTTCCAATGATCAGTAACAACACTTGTGGCCTGACACAAACAGAGACCCTAACTAACTAACTATAGGCCTGTCTCAGTCTCTGGTGGCGCCAACACTGAAATGAGGTGCGTGCATAATCTTACCGACCCGGGTCTGCCTTGTATCCGTTGGTGACTCAGGTGACTCAGAATGTCTCTCCAACAAGCATGCGCTCTTATCAGCCTTCCTGGCAGCGATCTTCCTTTCTCTGAACAGGATCAGCGTCTTGAACACCATCAGCTTTACTAGCTGCAGTTCTCACACCTGGATGCCAATGGATTCTTTGCTCACATGGCTCTTTTCCTTCACCATCATCAAAACATGGCTGCAGTCTCTATTCCTGTTCACTGAGCTCCCATGTGTAAAACCCCACCCCTTCCTGAATATAGAAATATCTATGCAGTCTGAGGCTGTGTTAGTAAAACAGTGACATCTTGTGGCTAAATCGCAGAATGTCAGTAAAACATTTCAAAACATTTAATTCACAATGAGAACTGTTTCCCCATCTCACATCTGCACATCTGCAAAGCCAGTGAAGCACGAAAGTGAAGGGAGAGAAGAGTTGCAGTCGTGAGAGGGGGTTGAGCAGAGGAGGGAAAAAGAGGGGGTGGGTGGGATGGGGAGGATTAGTATGCAAGGAGGGGGGTTCCCAGAGGGCTTAAAGGTAAATAATTTTAGAGAACAGGGATTGCTTGTCAGGAGTCTTACCTTCCTTTGATAAGTTCCAATGGAACCTAGTTTTATTGTATGTTTCATGTTTTTTTATGGCAAGGGGAGCACAAGCACACTTTCATGTGGTTTATCTCTTCAACTTTGCATAACCACATGGGGGCAGAGGGTGGCTTGGAATCCTTCCATATTAACAGGATACATGCTTTGTCTGTGTTCAGGAGATGATGGGGCATGGATCTCTTGTTTCTCTTATGAGCAATGAAAGAATGATGAAGAAAGAAGGCTAGACAATCTGGTAAGGGGAAGTCTGTAAACTGTTGTGAGATTCACCTGAGCTCTGTCAGGAAGGTCCTCAGTAAGGGACATGGCCAAAATAGGTGTAGAATTGAACCCTTGTCCTGCTGGCATCTCCAGCAGACCTCCAGAGTGTCAGGGAATAGTTGGTGTCCTGTACCACCTGGAGAGTAATTTAAAATTAATTTCCTGACTACGAGTGCCTATAGAGGATTTTAGGGTGAAACAAAAGAGTCTACATTTTTGTTGAGGGGAAAAAGTAACCTTTGAAACCTGCTCACATTTGGCCAAGAAGGGAGGGAAGCTATCTTCTGGCAGCTGGGAAAGGAGGGAGTACATTATGTGAGAGAGTATGCCTGATTGTGTCTTTTTCTATACATAGACTCTCAAAGGCAGTGAGGTATCTCCACTAGTGTTTAAGAAAAGAAGAAAATGGCACCATTGCAAATCCTGACAAATATCCATGCATTATGGGCTGTCCACCCTCATAAAGGCATTAAGGGAGGGCCAACACAAAATGAGAGGCCTGGGAGAGGTTTCTGGCAATAAGATCCTGAAAGAAGCTTTGAGCTATGCCATCAGGGAAGGTCGGATTACCAAGGACAGGTTTAGAGAAGATGGAGTTGGAGAAAGTTTGTATTTCAACATTGTTGATGCACCACTATTAAGATTAGGGCCAATAGTAGTGTGTGCCCTGAAATACATGGGTATATTAGAGATGCTCCATGGTAAGCAATACAAGGTGTAGGCAAGGGATGAAGGTTTTCAAGCCTTCATGTCTATGCTAGTCCATCAGTCTGGTTAAGTGAGTGGCAGCATGGTACTTTAGGATACTGGGGAAAGCCAAACCGCCGCAATCTTTGGGTAGGGAGAGTATCTTGATCTTCATTCTTGGAAGCTTTTGGGCCCATAAAAATTTGCTCTTTTTGGAATCTGTTGACAAGAAAAGGCAGGGTGTCTTCATGCAAAAAGTGGTGTGAATAAGACTTAGTACTTTTATTACATTATCACTAGCTTCTTCTAGGGGAAGGAAGTCAGTTTGGCCGAGGCCAATGTGTTCTGTAATGTTTGGTAACAGGTTATTTGGCAAAATTTTGGTCAAGATCTTCAGATCCATATTTAGGAGAGAGATCGGCCTGTAGCTCTCGCAAGAGGCAGGGTCCTTCACATCTTTGGGGATGACGGTCAGTGGAGAGTCCCTAGAAAGGTTTGAGTTTCAGATGAGAAAGCTTAGGGCATCTGTCAGATATGGGAGGAGATGTGGTAGTAAGATCTTGAAATGGTGGGCCATCAGGACCTGGTGATTATCCATTGGGGAGAGAAGCTATGGCCGCTTGTATTTTATCCTGAGTGATGGCAATTTCTAGTTCACGTCTCACAGATGAGTTCAGAGTGGGGATATTAGATGAGGAAATGTATTCCTTGATTTTATCCCATCTGGCTTGGGCAACTTCACTGGGGTCACACAAATGATTTTCCCAAATACATTGGCAATGTACTTTGAGAGACTAAGTTTAGATCCCTGATGTGTATTTAGGGAGGGGACATATGAACGGAAACATTGTTCTTTCAAAGCATTGACCAGTACCCTACCGCAGATTTTCCAGCATCATGTGAGTTCAGGCCTCTACGCATGGCTGAATGTTTTCTACCAATTGCCCAATTGAAACAAAGTGTAGATCCTCCATTCTGGCCTCCAGGGGAGAGGGAACGAGAAGGTGAAGTTGGAGTTAAAAAAAAGGGGGGGGGGGGATATGAGGAAACTATGAAGGGGTGGGAAAGTAAAGGATATGAAAAAAGAGGAGGGGGGAAGGGTTGGAAGGTTGAAATGAGAAGGAAAGTGTTACGTGGTAAAGAGGTTAAGAATAGGTATGAAAACTGTCAAACTAAAGATGTCAAAACAGCAGTAAGCAGGGTTTATCTGCCCTCTGGGGTGGGGCACAGAAAATATCTTGCCACCTAGTGGGGTTGGGGTCATCCAGTGGAGGTTGCAAGATGCATGGCTGGAACTGTGAATGTAGTCAAAGAAGAAAAAGTGGGATGAAAAGTAATACATAGACCACAATTGAACTAGATATGTAATCATAAACAGACATTAACAACAAAAGGGAGAGAGGTACATAGTAGACATAAAGCAAAATGTATTCCCTCTCCTAATGAAGGGAAGAGATGGAATATAGAAAAGGGGGCTTTGAATGTGCCATGATGTACCAAATATACCACAATGTGATAAAATATACAAAGGTTTATTATAACACATAATATACAAAAATATTTTAAACCCTAAGCTATGGAGCAGCATACATTGTGTCATCGGACAGTTTTGGTGGAAATCTATAGATATGATGTAATAATGTCTACAAAATATAACAATACTAAATCAATAAGAGCAATGGAGAGAAGAGGAAGAAAAAAATTACTTACTGGGGTGCATATAGTACATGGGGGTAGCTATGGGGGGACTTAACAAATGAGACCCAAAAAAGGAGAACCACCACATGAACAAGCACCATATCTGTCAAAATTCCCCTACCTTATCCTGAATATAACAGACCACCAGGTGTGTTATAGATGAATGGGGAGGAGGAAAAGAGACACATTCAGGAGTCGGAAAATAAAGACCAACTATTATAGCACCAAATAAATTACATACACATCTGAAATAACTACAGAAGCAATTTATAGTAAAATGCCACCTTAATATAAAGGTGGTTGAATCCCATCTTAGATCTACCTGTCCAGTAAAAAACTTGGGTTCCTCACAGTCCAATAAAAAGAAGTATATAAGGAAAAACAGGAAGAGTCTCACATATACCGTGCCAAAGAAAACCCATATGAATATAAGTAAACCTCCATAAAATTCCAAAACAGCCCAATCTGTATAAACATACCCAAGGACATAAGTCTCGTCGAGCTCACTCCACCATACCAAATGCCATCTCCTAAGGGAAACAGGGTCAGAATCAATGTTTATATACTGCCCTTATTTCAGTAAAGAACCCCAGCTGGTTCTGCTGTTCCCCACACCCTGCCAGCATAGGGTCGTGCCCTACAGCGTGTCAACATTGGTGGAACATTCTTTGTGGATGATGTCACTTCCAACGTGACACATGCATGATGTCAAGACACACACAATGTCATGCACGGAGGACTAGAAACGCCTGGAACCCCACGATGGTGAAGGGCATGAAAGTGCCAGTAGAGGGGAGTGACCTCAAAGCAAGTCAAAATATCTGAACAGCATCCAAGAGCATATAGGGCACAAATATTTCAACAATCGAACCATTCAGACACTACTGTATATACAGTATGCTCCATGTCGATCACACCACCATGGTCTTATACATGACCATGTTAATAACATCAAAGGGGGTAACTTAGTAAGCCCAGTAGCTAGGCATTATTCTATGTTCTATATGCATCCTAGTTAGTATTTTTTTCCCTCTTCTCTCTATTGTTCTTATTGATTTAGTATTGTTATATATTGGATTTTGTAGTTTTTAATGTTAATTTTTTATATTCCATCTTATATCCACATTTAGTTTTTTACATAGTAGACATCTTAATGCAAGGCACTATCACAAATCAGTTCAAACAACTGGCAAGATCACTGACTCTAATCCGCCTACACCAGGGATTCTAGAGCAGAGGAAGCTTTAAACATCTTTTTCCATTTTCCATTATCTCTTTATAGCATGTTATTTACATAGTTTATTATGTCAAGATAAAATTTACACACATCTGAAATACAGTTGTGACTCACGTATGGTACAATTCAGTTCAACGTTTCAGTCGTGAAAAACTGCCTCGAGCAGGACCGGACTGGGGCAAAAAATATGCCCTGCGATTTTAGACTGAGCAGCCCTGAACCCGTCACAAATGCAACCTTACGTCCCTGATAGTTCCGCCACTGCTGTCAGTAGTTTTTTATTTTGTTTTTGTAGTTTTCTTTTTTACCATGTCATTTTATTTATTTATTTTGTACAAATTTAATTTTTATTATTATTTTTTTTTACAATTTTTTTAGAAGCCCCGTTGGGGGGCTTTGGTGAGATATCAAGGGTCTAAACAGACTCCTGACATCTCACCTTTGAGGCAGAGAAAGGAGATTGAGGACATAGCCTTCAATCTTCATCTCCGCAGCCTCAGCTGCACAGAATGAATGGACAGGAATATCTCTGTACAGATCTACTCATTCACTCACAAACTGAAGTATAGTAAACACTGTTTACTATGCCTCAGGTATGAATGAACAGAGTCAGTGACTGGCACCAATCACTTACTGTTCATTGAGAGAAGGAAGGGTGCAGTAAATTACATAATTATGGAAGGAAGGAAGGAAGGAAGGAAGGAAGGAAGGAAGGAAGGAAGGAAGGCAGGAAGGAAGGAAGGCAGGAAGGAAGGAAGAAAAGAAAGAGACTCCTTACAGAAGAGAGAAGGGATGGGGGAGACTTCACTCACAGTGGATGGATGGATGGATCGGCAGGCTGCACTTTTCCTCTTCTGGCTGCTGGGCTTCAAACTTCCTGCCCACACATCTCCTTCTCTGAGGCACAACAATGCTGGGCAGCCACAGGAGGAGAGAGCAGGAGGAGGAGGATCTGTGGGCTGTGGGAGAGAGACTCTCTCAGCTCAGAGCCCTGCAGCCCCTGGGGAGCCACAGTCCACTGTCTTGGGGCCCCCCACAGTGGCATCAGAGTCGTCTGGGAAGCTCCTGGATAGGAGAGGCGGCATATAGAGGAACTGGTCCAGGGGCGGACTGACCATTTGGAAACTCGGACACTGCCCGGGGGCCAGGGGTCAGTAGGGGGCCCCATGAGATGCCTTTTTCATAGGCTTTTTTGAGTTTGGGCAAGGACACAGGGGACCCATGATCCCCTATTGCCCGGGGGGGCCAATGAGTTGTCAGTCCACCCCTGAACTGGTCTATCCATTTCTCTCCTGCAGCAGCTGAATGCCTGCAGAAGGGAGAGGAGGAGAAGAGGGCATTTAGTAGTGGCAGGAGACAAATGGATGGATCGGTTCCTTTATAGGCTGCCTCTCCTATCCAGGTAGCCTCAGCCCACCTGGCAAATGCCCAGTGTTCCCTATGCTTCAAGGCAGGCTGCAACTGCTGTATTGTATTTATAGATAAACCATAGTGCTCTGGGAATCATTAGTATTGTATTAAATGAGAGTTGACCATTAATGTTCCCTGTTTTGTTGTTTATGTGCTCCAAGGTACATGTAGAAGATTATATTGATTCTAACTTTCTGTATCCAGACTTATTTTTTTAAAGTTAGATACTGTTTTGACCTTTGTATTGAGGTTATTTTACAAGTTACTTACTGCTGCTCCAAATATGTCAAAATATAAATGAATCATAAGAGTGCCATTTCGTTACATGGCACAGAGCGCAGTGGAATAACAATGTTCAGTATTAATTCTGAACACATACTGGCGCATATTCCCAAGGCTCTGCACTTACTCAGTGAATTCATTCTATATTTAAACTTGACTTTCTTTTCTTTTAGCATCTAAGATTGACTCAAGCATGTAGCAAATAATAAGATGTTCTTGACAATTGAAAACATAGCAACTTTCCCAATGAAAGCTATGTGCAATTGTTAAACCGTTGCCCTGTGATTGGCATAATGCAAATAAAACATATCAAAGTAGAATATTATTATTGATTACCCTATACTGTGAATTAATAATATAGCGGACCTACCAGATTGGATCCACTATATTTGATCCCAGATTCTGATCCCTTAAGTGTACAAGTAGCCATGCATAATGTATCAAATCTCAATCTTCAGACAGTAACCAGGCAGGGGTTTTTCTTTTTCTGTTGTTTTATTTGTTTTGGTAGAACTGGGATAGAGATTGGGAAAAAAGCTTTGGGATGCCCAGAACTAGGGAACATGCTGAGGACACTATCTTGAAATAAAGGAACAACACAAGACAGAGTTTTCCTCCACAAAAGGGTAGCAACAGCTTTCAGCACAGGGGGGCTTCCTCTGCGTCGCAGCCCTGACTGCTAGGTATGGAACGGTCTCTCTATCCAGAAGAGGTGCACAAGCAACAGTCACTCTCTCAGGATCTTCTGTGGCCTATTCACTGTGAACTGTGTCACAAGGTATCCCAGAAAGATCCACTCTGGACTTTGCTTCAGTGTTCCTCCAACTTCAAAAGGATGACTCTTCTGCTCCTCGGTGAGCTAGAGACATCTGGGGTTTCTTTAGGCATCTCTAAAGCCTAGGAAGGTTCGACAGCATTACCAGGCTGGGTCAATCTTTTCCAGTGATGGACCCTGTTAATCTCTGCTCTTACCCTTACTGTATATACTATTCTCAGCACTCTAGTGGTCACTTGTCTCCACCAGGGATTGGCTGTGTGTATACAGAGCCAGCTCCGAATCTACCCTCTCCCTCATTATGTTTCCAGAAGATTCTGGAAAGACAGGGGGAGACAGGCAAGCCTGCAGCTGCAGAGTAGGCAAAACACGATTATGTCTCTACATCTAACAGCAGAAGCAAAATGCTAAATGTGCCTCACTTCTAGCACCTAAACTAGAGGGCGCTGCATTAAGATATGACTTGAAATCAGGGGCGGACTGGCAACTCATGGGGCCCCCTGGGCAATAGGGGATCATGGGGCCCCTGTGTCCTTGGCCAAACTCAAAAAAGCCTATGAAAAAGGTACCAGGGGCATCTCATGGGGCCCCATACTGACCCCGGGCCCTCGGGCAGTGCCTGAGTTTCCAAATTGTCAGTCTGCCCCTGCTTGAAATACTCTGCTTGGTTTTGGAAATCTTAACAAAGAAAGATTTTTAAGCATAAAAACCCTAAAGCCTCTTGCACACGTTACTGATGTTTCAGCATCTGCTTTTTTTGGGACGTAATTTCAGGCATATGTTTTGTGTGTATCTGGGCATGTTTATGTGCGTATTTACATGTACTTGCATGCATTTGCATGCACAATATATTTTTAGGGAAAATACATCAATGTTTATGCTCATATGTGCGTATTTGCATGCAAATGTGCAAACGCAGTGTAAATTACTGACCAAAAATGTAGATTTTCTGTTTTTTCTACTGAGGAATATGTGTGCAAAGGCACATTGTAAATAATGGTCTATATTTTACCTCACTTTAAAAAAAATGCTGTATTGAGCTTTTTCAAGCTGCGGTGTACAAGAGTCCTGCTAATGAACTTATCTTATTTGCTCCCTTTTTGTCTGTTAACCACTTGACCACTAGGCTATAGCCAAATGACGGCTACAGCGTGGTCTTCTAGTTCTGGGAGGACATCATGTGATGTCCTCCAGAAATGTGTCTCTTGCGCACACCCTGGGACGCGCACCTGGCGAGCTCTGTGATCACTGTGTCCGTTGGACACAACTGATCACATGACATGATAAAGGGCCAGTAACAACGCCCTTTTACCACATGATCAACTGTGCCCAATGACACAGCTGATCTACCTCATGCTGTCACAGAGTGAGGAAAGAGGAGAGCCTGTAGTCAGCAAGTGTAGTTAAAAAATCAGAGGCAGTCCAGTGAAGCCCCCAGCCCCAACAGTGTCCATCAGCAGTCCCAACAGTATTCATCAGTGCTGCCAGTCAGTGTCCATCAGTGCTGCCAGTCAGTGTCCATCAATGCCGCCAGTCAGTGTCCATCAATGCCGCCAGTCAGTGATCATCAGTGCTGCCAGTAAGTTCCCATCAGTGTCACCAGTCAGTGCTGCCTATCAGTGACCTTCAGTGCTGCCTATTAGTGCTGCCTATCAGTGCTCATCAGTGCCGCATATCAGTGCAGCCTCATCAGTGCCTCCTTGTCAGTTCTCATCAGTGCAGCCTATCAGTGCCCATCAGTGCAGCCTCATCAGTGCCACCTCATTAGTACCCATCAGTGCAGCCTATAATTGCCCATCAGTGCTGAAATCAGTGCCCAACAGTTCAGCCTCATCAGCGCACATCAGTGAAGTAGAAAAATTACCTGTTTGCTAAATGTTATAATAGAAACTAAGAAAAAAACTTTTTTTTTCAAAATGTTTGGTCTTGCTTTGTTTCTTTAGCAAAAAATAAAAACCCCAGTGGTGATCAAATACCACCAAAAGAAAGCTGTATCTGTCACAAAAAAATGATAAAAAATGTCATATGGGTACAGTGTTGCATGACCACGTAATAGTCATTCAAAGTGTGACAGCACTGAAAGCTGAAAATTGGCCTGGGCAGAAAGGGGGAGAAAGTGCCCGGTAGGCAAGTGGTTAAATATACCATTGCAAATAGTTTGTTTTATCTTTTAATATTCAAAAATGCTTCACCACCCATCCATGTCTCAGTGCTTTATTTTGCTGAGAAATCATTTTGAAAAACACCCCCTGGCATTTCTGGCAGTGGCCATCTTGAGTAAGGGCAGATGATTCATGGAACATTTACTTCTTTTAATCCACCTACCCTTATCTCAGGCATTGTCTGAGCTGAGAACCCTTTCTCCCCTCCTGAAGACTCCTGGGATGTATGACACCATTTGCTAGGCATGGAAACCATGAAGTAAATGAAGTAATGCAAAAAAAAGTTAAAACAAGTTATTATGATATAATTGCCTATCTATTTACCAATGCTAGCAGCATAAGGATTAGAAATAGTCCATGTTGTTTGACAGAGTGAAGTTCAGTTTTAATTCTCAGATAGACATCTGTCAAAGGGACATGTTGGAAGCAGCTGCAACTGCTGATCAGTGTATTTTGAACAACAGTGAGTGCTGTTGTCAAAATACAATGTTCCAGATAATAAAACAAATTGTAGTGAGCGCTTTTAAATATATACAGCAGCTAGAACACTCCAGGTAACCATGATACCTTCAAAATGTATGTAAATAAATGTAAACAATAAACAGTGCAGCGCTCAAAAACAATTAAAGGCAGTAGAAGTCTATGTGATATCCACGGTGTTGTCTGGATTAGAAGAAAAACTCCCAGAATATTTACTGCTTCAAATAATAGCAATGCGCACTCACCAGAAACACATGGATTATGCGTATGTAGGAATAATCATCCCAGATGTCAGATCCATCGAAGACCAAGTTGTGGGCATCCCTCTCACGGTGGGTCATCAAAGACTCCAAATCAGGTCCAGAGGTCCCCTTAAGGTTAGTCAGGTAATCCGCACTGGTAGTATTGATCACTCCTCTGGATGGTATAGGCACCTTCTCTGTGGGGGTAATAGCTCCACAAAGGAGCCCCAAGAAACAGGTGCCAGAGATAGTGTAGTATGTTCATAGATAATTTATTGATCAAAAGCAACAACAGGGCAGTATGCACATCACAACATATAGTAGGAAGTGAAAGACAGCATTACTGACCCCAATAAAGATGGCCGCCGGGCCTCCTCGTGGCTCCGGCGGTAAGAATGACGTCACTCTCTGCACAGCTCCTCCTTAGGATTTTCGTGCTACAGGCACATCATCAGAGGGGAGGCTGTACAGATGCATGACCGACGTCAATGTATTATATAGAGAAAGACGGCGCATGCGCAATTAGCCGTGGCCATCTTCCCGTAGAGCCCGCAATGCGCATGCGCGCGAATGGAAACGCCATTTTGCCGTGGATCCGCGATATTGTAAATCGTACAGAGAGGGTTTGGAGATTCCTCTGCTTTCCCATCCTAGTAGCTGTAAGATAGTCAGCCACAGACCCCAGGGAATTAATGGAATAGCAAGCTCCTGTCTGATAAAGTGACAGTGCTCCATAAATAAAGATCTTGAAATATGACTGTGAAGTGCGTATTTACATATCCAGGGCATTCTCAATGGCCCCACTGTGAGTGGTATATACCTA
The DNA here is from genome assembly GCF_062004578.1 of Staurois parvus. Classification (NCBI taxonomy): domain Eukaryota; kingdom Metazoa; phylum Chordata; class Amphibia; order Anura; family Ranidae; genus Staurois; species Staurois parvus. Next base: position 28,611 of record NW_028318193.1, read on the forward strand.
CACTAACGGACCACGGCAAGGTGGATGCTCTGCGTTACATAGAACAAATACATATTCAACAAAATCACCAATTCTCAATAAAAATAATTAAATTAAAACAATAAGATAAAAAGAAAAGTAAAAATTTAGAAATCCATACATATGATATAGTCATGTTCATATGATATAAAATCTGCATTCAAAATCATAATAATCATTATTAGGATAATTTTTCTCATCAATGTATTCTCGTGTTCAAAATAGGTAAATGGAAATAAAAATAAAGTGGACTAAAAAGCATCTTTCCATCCATTCCTCCACCAGCCCCATTTTTTTGGGGTGTTTTTTTTTTTTGTATAGCCAGTGTGTATGGGCAGCTAAAGTCCTTATACTATGAATAAGAAGAGAGTTTAGTAAGACAATTGATAGGGCTCACATCACTAAAAAAAACCTGGGTGTGTTGTCAGCCCAGAAAAGGAAATTAACAGCTGAGTGTATTTTGTGGCAAGTACTTTTGTGTACTTGCAGAGTCTTTAAATCAATAAAGAATGGAGAAATGGGCATAAAATGCAATAGATTTATTTTGCCATGCCATACCCTTTAAAGTTAACTTGCCATTACTGTATTAAATGGCCAGCAGCACTACAGTGTAGGCACTAGTCTTCTGGTGCACTCTGGGAGCTCTGAATTGTGGAGCACTGCTTGTAATAATGATGGTCCAAAAGGAACATGCAGAAAACGGTAGGCCTGCTCTCAACATGGATGAGCATGCAGTGGTGCCCCCAGGATGAGCGGCTTTTCCTGGAGGCACTGCTTGAGGAGAAGGAGCCGGGAGCATCGCCGGGGACCCGAAAAGAAGAGGACCGGGGCTGCTCTGTGCAAAATTACTGCACTGAGCAGGTAAGTGTAGATATATTCATTATTTTAGAAAAAGAACAAAAACGAAGCTTTAGCGTCGCTTTAAGGCTTTTTAGAAGACATTTAGAAGTATGTGCAATTACCCCCCCCTGTAGGACTGTATCCTGTTTAGTGCCATTTTTCTATGAATAACTAAAGTTTCAATTAAAAATAAAACTAACGGTTTACACAAATCGGTCTAGGTGCATTTCAGCAGCAACAGAATAACTTTATAATTTAAAACCCAACTCGGGGGATCATCGCCATGGTGGCCATTATTCAAAATGTACTGGTGCAGAGAGCAGTGCTGACTTCATAATATAAGCACAGTTCTTTAACTGCCTAGTCCACAGAAGAGATGAGGAAGAAGACGATGCTGCTGAATCAAATAATTGGCCTGAAGACTTAGGAAAAGATAGTGAAAGTAAAAAAAGTAGAAACATGCTGTTGCTGACTTTCAAGGGAGGGATGGAAGAGTAGCCTAGAGTGGAGGGGGAATGTGAAGCCTGGATTTTAAAGTATATGTAAACCCAACATTTCATATTCCTTATATATGCCTGCTGTGCCATGTACTTGTATTAACCACTAGCCTACAGGGCACTTATACCCCCTTCCTGCCCAGGCCAATTTCCAGCTTTCAGCGCTGTCACACTTTGAATGACAATTGCGCGGTCATGCACTGTACCCATATGAAATTTTTATAATTTTATTATATTTTATAAAACCAAAAACTACTGAAAAATTTGAAAAAAAATTTTTTTTTCTTAGTTTTTGTTATACAATTTTGTAAATAAGTGATTTTTCTCCTGTACTGATGTGCACTAATGAGGCTGCAGTGATGGGCACTGATAGGCTGCACTGATGGACACTGATAGGTGGCACTGATGAGGAGGCACTGGTAGGTTGCACTGATGGGCATTGACAGGCATCACTGATGGGCACTGAAAGGCAGCACTGATACATGACACTGATATATGGCACTGATAGGTGGCACTGATAGGCGGCACTGACTGGCACTGATAGGCAACACTGGCTGGCACTGATTGGCAGCACTGATAGGTGGCACTGATTGGCATTGATAGGTGGCACTGACTGGAACTGATGGGTGACATTGAAAGGCAGCTCAGATGGGCACTGATATGTGCCATTGATGTGCACTGGTACGCACTGATATGTGGCATTGATGTGGCACTGATGAGCACTGACTGCTGGTACTGATGGACACTGACAGGTGGCACTTCTGGGGCCACACTGATCATCAGTGCCCTGATGATCAGTGTACATATCCCGATTACCGGCTCTCCTCTCCTTTCGAGCTGTCAGCGTGACAGCTCGAGAGGAGAGAAATGCTGATAACCAGCATTTCCGTGTTTACATGTGATCAACTGTGATTGGCCACAGCTGATCACATGACCGAGCCGACATCTTCGGCTCTTTCCGTGATCCGCTGTGTCCAAAGGGACACAGCACACTGGCGATCGCCACGCTGCGCGCTCCCTGAGCCGCGCATGCGCGGTGAGAATGGAAGGACGTCGTATGACGTCCTATCAGAATGAGAGAACCACCTTGCTCCCGTCATTGTACTATATGGCAGGTGGAAGGTGGTTAAAAAGTAGCTTGTTCTCTTTGTTTTCCTTTGTGTGAAATCCCTGATGTTCCTGCCTTTCCATCTGCTTTCCTATCAAAAACTGACCACATTAGGCATGAAAGCACAGCATGGTCAGTTCTCTAGCTGTGCTGGAGCTCAGCCTGCTCTCTTGTCCTGATATACCCCCTTGCACAGCCATTCACTGGGAAGATCAGGGTTCTGCTGTTTCTCCTCTCTCATCTCTATATGCAGCTGAGAACAGAGGGTATGTGATCATTTGTAAAAAAGGGCAAAAACTATTTTATGTTTTTTATATCTAGTCAGAAATATTTTACCTTTCATTTCTATTAGACGTGCATGCCAGAAATTTTCATTTGTTTTGGATGTATTCCTTCATTAAAGAATTCTGTCTCTGTGCAGGCCAGTAAAGTTCCTTCACCCCAAACTCGTTCATCTATGTCTTTATGGGTAGTCATGTAGTAACAGGAAGGGGCCATCCCCAAACTGTTCCCGCAAAGTTGGGAGCATGAAATTCTCCAAAATGTCTTGGAATGCTGACTCCTTAAGAGTTCCCTTCACTGAAACTAAGGGGCCAAGCCCAACCTATGAAAAACAACCCCACACCATAATCCCCCCTCCACCAAAATTACACTTGGCACATTGCAGTCAGGCAAGTACCGTTCTTCTGGCAACCACAGCCATCGGATTGCCAGACACAAAAGTGTGACTCGTCACTCCATAGAACAGGTCTCCTCTGCTCTAGAGTCCAGTGGCGGTGTGCTTTACACCACTGCATCCAATGCTTTGAATTGCACTTGGTGATATAAGGGTTGGATGCAGCTGCTCGGCCATGGAAACCCATTCCATAAAGTTCTGTAAGCACTGTTGTTATGCTAATCTGAAGGCCACATGAAGTTTGGAGGTCTTTAGATATTAATTCTGCAGACAGTTGGCGACTTCTGCGCACTGTACACTTCAGCATGCTCTGACCACGCTCTGTCATTTTACGTGGCCTACAACTTCGTGGCTGAGTTGCTGTTGCTCCCAGTTGCTTCCACTTTGTGATAATACCACTAACAATTGCCTGTTGACTAACAGTTGATAATACTGATGGGCGTCATGCGCATCCAAATAACAAATGGAACGAAATCTGGATCATTCATTATCCGAATCCGAAGGAAATCTAGATCCATTCATTTTCCAAATCTGAATTATTGAACAAATGTGAAAATGTATCTAATTACCCCATGGACCGGAACTACTATTGCATCATGTGAAGGCATCCAAATGAAACAAATGTATTTGTTAATTTCATTATAATTTTTTTCAGTTTCGTTGACATTCCTTGCTATGGCCATTTGGAGATTCGTATAAATATAAATCTTCGAAAATGAAATTTTCGTCTGAAAAATGAACCAAAATCAAAACAAGCATGTCTAAATTCTATTTTTATCTGAATGAATTGTTTTACAAGATGAGGGTTTGCATATACTTTAAGTCAGAGAAAAGGCACCTTTCTCTTGCCATGAAAATGCTGTTATAAATGAGTCCTCGGCTTAGGCAGTCTAGATCACAGTATCTGACAGTCTTTTGTTGCAAGTGCACAGTCTCCGACAGGTTTTGGTCACATGTGAGCAGTCTATGGCAGCCTTATGTTACATATGAGCAGTCTCTGTCAGTCCCATATATCATGTGAATAATAACAGCGAATTGCAGGTTAAAAAACAAATTTATAATAAAAACAATGTTTTCAAAAAGTTAATATGCATTGAATAAATTGTTTACATTATATTGGTCAGTTTCACATGTACATCTGCATAAACATTTAAAAGACAATAGCTTCTATTTAATTTAATACAAGCAAGACCAGAAAAACACTTAATGGAATGGGAAATCCTGAGTATTGGGGCCAGTGAATATAATACCTCTGAGCCAGAGAGCGGCTAAAGAACACCTGACCATTGGTGAGTACTTAAAGCTTGGCTAATTAGAAATTGCACACTTATTGACATCAAGTATTTGGGCAATGTAACTGATTAACTGGACATATAAAATGTTCGTGAAAAGCTAATCCGACTGGGCATTTCCATAACATTGTGAGATGGCATGAGCAGTGAATGTGCTCTAAAGTGTGTGCTATCTTACAGAGTCTGATGCTAGTGTAACTTGGACCGTAGCTGATAACTGCTGTGAAGCCTCTTCTTTTGTTGCTGCCGTGTTATCCTTCTGCAGTGTGGACAGGGTTAAACTGAATATTTATTAATAAAAGTGCAGCAGCCATCTTTAAAGTGTTAATAAACTCAGGACCCTGCATCAGGGGCGGACTGACAACTCATGGGGCCCCCGGGCAATAGGGGATCATGGGGCCCCTGTGTCCTTGCCCAAACTCAAAAAAGCCTATGAAAAAGGTACCAGGGGCATCTCATGGGGCCCCCTACTGACCCCAAGCCCTCGGGCAGTTTCCAAATGGTCAGTCCGCCCCTGCCCTGCATTCACTATATCTGGTCTCCCACAGTACACAGAACATGAAATTGCAATTATTTTAGTAAATATAAGCTGCTAAATACCTTCTCTCATCAGCAGTATATAGCAGTCTTGTGACTTCTATCCTTATCCAGCTGGGCACTGGTTAATCTTGTAGGAGGAGTTTTCACTCTCCTCTGACTGTCTTATGAAGCTGCTTGACCTCTGCTCCTCTGTCTGTACAGTGTTGATTGGCTCCGTGCTGATCCCATGCGCCCTTTTAAAAACAAAAAAAAACTCACCAAACTGAGCATGTGCAGAGTGCCTCTTAGGACTTTGTACTATCAGCAGAGGGATTGGGGACTTTGTAAGAAGGGGAGGATCGGAGAAGACAGGATCCAACAGCCTTTTTTACATAATGGGGAGTATTAACCCCTTAGGTTCAATAGTGAGTATAACAAGCAAGCTTTACTGCATATACAGACTGATTTTACTGTTGTGGGTTCAGTAACACTTTAAGGAGCCCATTTTGCAATGCTCATCTGTGGCATGCCTCCAGTGAAGGGGTAGCCATCTTGGCTGGGTCTGGAGGACAGTGATTGGCTGAGCTAGGGGACAGTGAACTGGCCTGCTGGAGAAAGAGGGCTCTGTTGTGCCGCCAGCCTGCAGAATCCAGGGAGGAAGCCACTATGGGGACCATTGGCTGCTACAACCATTTCCTGACCAGCTGAGAGAGAACTCCACAAAGTTGAAATGAAAGGGGAACAGTGGTGTGTGGCCAGAGTTTGCTGGAGCTATCTGATGCTATGTTTCCCAGGAGAAGAGTGCTGATCAGATACTGCTGCTGCCATCATGTGTAATGCTAAAAGTGAAGGGACCTGGATTCTGAGAGTCCACACTCGTGTTTCACTTGCTGGACTTTCCAAGTGACTGTGGCCATCAGTAGACCCCTAACCATCAAAAGAGGACCACTGTCTACTACTGCTGGGCACCAGCTTGAAAAAGAAGGGCCATTTTAAAAACCTATGTGAAAACGCCTGGATTTTGGAGAATGCCTACTGTGGTGAGAAGCCTCTTGGCCACTGACTTTTTGTGATTCCTGGTTCTGTGAAATAGTTCAGCCTCAGTGGTATTACTTTAAAGTGGTTGTAAACTTTTACATATACCTGTAGCAAGCGTACACACAGAGAAGGACGCAGTCCTCCATTTTGTTAAGAATTCTCCATGTCTCCCCTCAATCTCCCCCTCCCTCTCTGAGAGCCACAGTGACATCTGGTCAGTGTGGGTGTTAGAAGTGTCTCAGGCAGGCCAGGGCACAGCAGAAAGCCCCGAGCTATAAAATATTTTTGAGCTGAAGTGCCTGGTTGTCTAAGAGAGCTGTGCAATTTAGCACCTTGTAAAGGATAACCTAAGCCTTACCAGGAGTTCAAAGATATTCTAGAGGAGCACAAACCAGATAACACTTTTAAAATCCATTTTTCCCCTATGTCTCATATCTTGGAATATGAGAGCCTTACATAAAAACCAGGCATATCTTCAGATTGGCCACGAGGAGACCAACAGTTTGTATTGTCACTCTCCTTGGCTGGGATACATGGGAAAGCAGAAAAGTAGATATCTTGACCCATTCAGTATATAATTTCATATCTAATCATTCCTCAGATGCGTCTTCATAATAATCTACCCGCGGATGGAATGTCACTTGTGCATAGGGAAAGTTATGAGCCAAAATATGAACTATAAGAGATTTTGGCTCTAGTTTAGGTCTACGCCCAGACCTTCCCTCCCTAAACGGGGTATTGGTCCTTGACTTCAGAGACACCCCCTGCTAGGGAACTACAAAATGGGCTGTCAGGCCTAAGAAATTAAGTAGAAGAATTCTCCCTTTTAACATCAGAACTACCTTGGGAGACATGCCCTTTTGCTCCAAAACTTGATCTGCTTAACCCAGGACTTTGGCAAGTACTTTAACCCTTTAACCTCCTTTCTGTAATCTCTTTGCTGTGCTGTTGTTCTCTGTATATATATATATACAGTGGGGATCGAAAGTTTGGGCACCCCAGCTAAAAATTTGTATTAATGTGCATAAAGAAGCCAAGGAAAGATGGAAAAATCTCCAAAAGGCATCAAATTACAGATTAGACATTCTTATAATATGTCAACAAAAGTTAGATTTTATTTCCATCATTTACACTTTCAAAATAACAATTTTGAATAATTTGTTCTCAATCATCGTCTGGGAAGACCAGGTGATGTCAATCTCAAAGGTTTTAAATGCCCATGTCAATCTCAAAGGTTTTAAATGCCCAGACTCATCTGACCTTGTCCCAACAATCAGCACCATAAGTTCTTCTAAGCAGTTGTCTAGAAAACTGAAACTGAAAATAGTTGACGCTCACAAAGCTGGAGAAGGCTATAAGAAGATAGCAAAGCATTTTCAGATGTCAATATCCTCTGTTCGGAATGTAATTAAGAAATGGCAGTCATCAGGAACAGTGGAAGTTAAAGCAAGATCTGGAAGACCAAGAAAAATATCAGACAGAACAGCTCGCAGGATTGTGAGAAAAACAATTCAAAACCCACGTTTGACTGCACGATCCCTCCAGAAAGATCTGGCAGACACTGGAGTTGTGGTACACTATTCCACTATAGTGTACCACAACTCCTGTCACTCTCCTTGGCTGGGATACATGGGAAAACAGAAAAAGTAGATATCTTGACCCATTCAGTATATAATTTCATATTTCATATCTAATCATTCCTCAGATGCGTCTTCATAATAATCTACCCGCGGGTGGAATGTCACTTGCATAGGGAAAGTTATGAGCCAAAATATGAACTATAAGAGATTTTGGCTCTAGTTTAGGTCTACGCCCAGACCTTCCCTCCCTAAACGGGGTATTGGTCCTTGACTTTAGAGACACCCCCTGCTAGGGAACTACAAAATGGGCTGTCAGGCCTGGGATACATGGGAAAGCAGGCCTGGGATACATGGGAAAGCAAAAAAGTAGATAGGGAAAGTTATGGGAAGACCAGGTGATGTCAATCTCAAAGGTTTTAAATGTCCAGACTCATCTGACCTTGCCCCAACAATCAGCACCATAGGTTCTTCTAAGCAGTTGTCTAGAAAACTGAAACTGAAAATAGTTGACGCTCACAAAGCTGGAGAAGGCTATAAGAAGATAGCAAAGCGTTTTCAGATGTCAATATCCTCTGTTTGGAATGTAATTAAGAAATGGCAGCCATCAGGAACAGTGGAAGTTAAAGCAAGATCTGGAAGACCAAGAAAAATATCAGACAGAACAGCTCGCAGGATTGTGAGAAAAACAATTCAAAACCCACGTTTGACTGCACGATCCCTCCAGAAAGATCTGGCAGACACTGGAGTTGTGGTACACTATTCCACTATAAAGAGATACTTGTACAAATATGATCTTCATGGAAGAGTCATCAGAAGAAAACCTCTTCTACGTCCTCACCACAAAACACATCGTTTGAACTTTGCAAATGAACATATAGACAAGCCTGATACATTTTGGAAACAAGTTCTGTGGACCGATGAGGTTAAAATTTAACTTTTTGGCCGGAATGAGCAAAGGTACCTTTGGAGAAGAAGGGGCACAGAATTTAATGAAAAGAACCTCTGTCCAACTGTTAAGCATGGGTTTGGATCAATCATGCTTTGGGGTTGTGTTGCAGCCAGTGGCACAGGGAACATCTCACGAGTAGAAGGAAAAATGGATTCAATAAAATTTCAGCAAATTTTGGATGGTAACTTGATGCCATCTGTGAAAAAGCTGAAGTTAAAGAGAGGATGGCTTCTACAAATGGATAATGATCCTAAACACACCTCGAAATCCATGGGGGATTACATCAAGAGGCGTAAACTGAAGGTTTTGCCATGGCCTTCACAATCTCCTGACCTCAACATAATTCAAAATCTATGGATAGACCTTAAAAGAGCAGTGCGTGACAGACAGCCCAGAAATCTCAAAGAACTGGAAGACTTTTGTAAGGAAGAATGGGCAAAGATACCTCAAACAAGAATTGAAAGACTCTTGGCTGGCTACAAAAAGCGTTTACAAGCTGTGATACTTGCCAAAGGGGGCAGTACAAGATATTAACTCTGCAGGGTGCCCAAACTTTTGCAGACGCCATTTTTTTGTTTTCTGTTATTTTGAAAGTGTAAATGATGGAAATAAAATCTAACTTTTGTTGACATATTATAAGAATGTCTATCTGTAATTTGATGCCTTTTGGAGATTTTTCCATCTTTCCTTGGCTTCTTTATGCACATTAATACAAATTTTTAGCTGGGGTGCCCAAACTTTCGATCCCCACTGTATATATATATATATATATATATATATATATATATATATATATATATTGGTAAGCTAAGACCTGTGCTGGAGATCCCTTCCCTATTCTGGAGACCCCTCCCTTGTGCTGCAGATCGCTCCCCTGTCACCTTTTTTCTCTTGGTGTCTGGAAAATTTGTCAGAAGTGATTCATGCAGATAGAAGATGCATAAGGCATCAGACAGAAATGACACTTGGTGCTTTGGATTCAGACAAGTACACACTGTAGAGGGATATGCTTTGTTCATGCCTGAGGTTTACAACCACTTTAACTCCGCTTTGTTTGGGAACAATCCAGTGCCCCTTTGCATCACAAAGACTGTATGAGAGAGCACTCATACTGCTTTTAAAGAAGGGAAAGAGTGACTGTCTTAACAGGAATGAAAGAGATCATAAGCAATGTCTATCCGTGTCTGACTTGAACTGGACATTTGCTGAATCAGTGCAAGTGTCCAGAGGCTCTGAAGACAGTGCCCTGGAACTTGTAAGATACGCTGTTGTCTGCTGAGAACTGTTGTGCTTTCTCCAGGGGCCCCAACTTTGCCAGCCAACCTTATTTTTCCACTAATCACTGGTCAGTGTGATAAAACTAGGACTGTTAAAGTAAGGTAGGACTTTCTTTATATACTGTTGCTAGGTAAATGCAGTTCAGTTCTGTTAATTACTCTTAGTCAGAATACTGCATCTCTCAGAGTAACAGTATTGTTGTATTGATGGTTTGTTTAAAGCGTAAATCCTCTTTTGTGGGAAAAAATTAGCAAATAAAAAAAAAACATAGCATATACAATTCTGACACAAGTCATATTGTAATTGAATGTTTTTTTAAAAAAAAAATTCCTTTTCAATCTGCAGCTCTGTTATCTTCTGTAAAATGCAATGCAATATGACTACTAAGAGGTGTTTTGTACACAGATGGCATATAGAACACCCCCCGATATTTAATTTCCTGCTTTTGTGATTGGCTTACTGATTTTCCCAGAAGTCTGTACTGTGATACAAGTCAGATTTTGAGCATCCTCTGCAACAAAAATTAAATTTTTGGTGAGATACTCCCAAAAGGAAATCATGTCTAAAGGTATGCAGACCCTGCCACTGTCCTCATTAGAGCCCTGCAGGTTCCCCACCTGATTGATAATTATAAAACCACTCCCATACAGATTCACTCTGCACATGGACACAGACAAACAAACAGATAAGGTAGAAATCTGCTACAAAGTTTGTTAAAATCCTTGCAATGTACATAGATTACCCAGAGGGGATTGTTTGATTGTCAGCAAAAGTGGAGTTACTCTTTAACCTCTTAGCGCCAGCCGCACGCAAACGTGCGGCCTACCGGTGTCTGGGCCTTGATGCCGGGCTGCCACTCATTTGCGTGCAATTAAGAAAAACATAAGTGCTGAGAGCGCGCACCCTGCGCGCTCCCAGCACACATGTCCAGCACTCAAGGAAAGATCCCAATCTCCTCTTGCGATCGGGACCTTCCCAAATCATGTGACTGCCGTGACAGTGAAACACGGCAGTCACATGACCCTAAAACCCCTCCCACCTACCGGCTTCTGAAACCCTTAGAGGGCCAGGAGGCATCAGTGCCAAGGGATTAAACTGGTTCTAAAGGCTGAAGATTGTTTCCATAGAATACATGAAGGTAAAAAACCTTCAGTATACAGCTTCCCCGCAGCCCCCCTTAATACTTACCTAAGCCCAATACTGATCCAGGCATGTGCATGAGAGCAGCTGCTCTCCTGGGTCTCTGCCTCCAAAGGCATGTATTACAGCCAATGCTGTATATCTCAGATACTCTCCTCAGCATTCAAGCCACTGGCCACCTGTATATCCCAAGTACTCTCCTCAGCATTCAAGCCCCTGGATGCTAATCAGGTTTCCTGGATGGAAAAAAGCTCACACCATGGAGCCCAGACAAGGTATATGGTGTAGTATTTTATTATAAAATAGCTAATACTCAGCAGTTAAAACAACCATGTGGCAATATAACACAAACAATCAGTCCAGACGTACTAAATTGGCCACCGATCCGAGTTTCAGAAACGGCAGTGTGCATCAGCATGTAAGGCCCTTCCCAATGCATTTCATGCGAATGCACATCTTCAGGGGATACACCTAATGCTGACATCAGTATCAACCTTCTTTAAATAGCTTGCTAGCCATGGGAAGGTGTGGAAATTACAAGCACCATTTTGTTGTAGCCACCAGTAAGTAAACATGAAACTCCATTTTGTAGTGGACCATCAATCCTAACAGGTGCTATTTGTTGTGGGCTTTTGAATCATGTCTCAAAAATATGACTTTTATCAAGACATAATATTATATGGCAAACAGCTCAGCAATAGCCGGATGCTAAGAGTTAATTTTGTCTTGGTTGAACCATCTAGCTAGAGAAATGTAATGGGTGAAGGGATTGTTTTTCTTTCCTCCTAGAGACAATACTATTTTGAAGTTCTACAGGTGATCAAACACCATTATTCAGACTTCAATAAGCAGGTAAACATATACAAGGTCTGGACATGACAATAGAGGAACCAAACTGATTGTCTGAGAGCTTACCCAAACCTTGTAGAGTGTGATGAACCAACAGACCTCTGAAACTATTACCATATACTATTGTTCACCAAGGGTGAAAGCATTAACAATTGTTTACCATGAGCCCAATACAAGGGCCATGCAAATAGAGAGTTTTTCCCTACACAGAGAAAATGTTGATTCTGAAACAAAGGGGTGAAATTCAGGACATTTAAGTTTAAAAGTTCACTGTATATCATGACAAAAATGTACTACAAAAACAGATTATAAATAAGATGTCATAGACTTTAAACACCACTAAATACTCAGCAATGGGAACTATATATCACTAACTTGAGTATTGAGATGATGGGAAGTAAGATGTATTATAAACTAGCATTAGTTACATGTCTTATCAGGAAACAAACAGGATGATATTTCAAGTAGGAATAACTGAATATACACCTATATTCCATGGTCCCTATTTAGAATATCATAGGTATGATCACTGCTATATCTGGAAAGAGCCGTATATTTTATTCCTGAAATTACCTGAAGATTCCACCCAAGGTATGAGTCATCTCAAATACTCACATTGTTCTGTGATACATGACCGCCACCTGGCGGGCAGGTGAGAAATAGCTTATGTACACACATTTCTCAACTAGCCAATCAGGAAGCCTGGTGGGAAGGTATCTTAGAACAATGGACTAGTGGATATAAAAGCCCATGTGCTTTAAGAAAAAAAAAAAACCCTCATAAAGACCTCATGGAAAGACCTGACATCTGAAGAAGATCTCTGCTGAAATAATTACTCTTCCATCTTTTCAAACTTCTTAAAACTTTAAACCTCTAATCTTATAACCTCCTACATTCTCCCCTACTGAGAATCTTTCACTTGCCCTATATATCAGTCTAAAGGCGTTCCACTGCCAGCTAAATCCACGGGAGAGTTGCCTAGTCTGACGTCCGGGTGTGGTGAGATGTTTATTTGATTTTGTATTAATTACTTTCTCTGTTGTGTAGAATCATAAAATTACCTTAGTGTATTACAACAATATTGGGTAGTTAGATATATGTAGAAAGATACTGTGTTACTGTAAAAAATTGTTTATTGCCATATTATAAATTTTTCCATATTTCATAATTTATTGAATATTAATAACCAGAGTATCACATATCAAGGGCTTACTTCTTGCAATCCTATGGCCACGGCGTGCGAGAATATAACCTTTGAGATATTCGAAATTATTAATTATTAATAAATTTCATAAATATCATATCATTTAAAATTTGTGATTGATGTAATTAGTTAGAGACCTTATTATTGTGTCTTACATTGGTAGGATATGTTTTTGATTGTGTGTACCAATATTCATTTATCACCAGTCTTTTGCGTTTTGTGTTAATATATATATAATTTTTGTACATAAATAAATTTTTATATTTATCTATTATAAGGCAAATTTTGTGTGTATGGTACGAAATCATATTGGCTAAAAGAATTCAAGGTATAATAATAAGTGGTGATCAAATTATCAAAGTGTCCAAATTATTGGTTTATTAAATATTTGCCGTATTTTAACGGCTGGAGGCACTGTAATATTTCATCTAAGGGAAAGGGACACGCCCTTTATAAATAATATATATCCTTACATAAACCACCACAACATAAATTTGGAGGCACTGCTGAGATCCATAGAAATCGTACCATAACACAAAACGCACTGGTGATTGTATATTTGTACACTTGGTCAAACATATCTTTTGTATCAAAATGGCATCCAGTAATCACGGATCCACCTCTTCCAAGCATAACGAGGAAAATATGGCGGCTCAAGGCATTGAGCAGGAAGTTATGAAGCCAGCTCGGAAAGCTGCCGGTGCTTGGCAGAAGTATGTTGAAAATGAAGTAATAAATTATCTCCGCAAGAAATTGAATTTGGGGGATAGCAATAATGAATTTGTGGATGAAGAGAAAGAGCAGGCCATGAGTACCTTTGAGGACCTGTTCAACCAAAAGGGCCAGGTTGTTGGGTTTTTAATAGCATTTGCTGGAGCAGAAAGTGATAGAAGCCGTGACAGACTTCTCCTAGAAGCTTGGCCCATGTTATGGTTCATGACCGCTGGAGCTGCCCAGCGGACCATGACTCTAAGGGAAGAGTTGTCAGAGGCCCGCCTCTTGTTAGAAAGCAAAAATCAGGGCATTGAGTCTTTGAAAGGGAAGCTTGGTCATGCCGGTGTTCGTTTAGACGAATCCGAGAAACATTATGATAGATTGGTCGGAGACTTTCGAAGTGCTCAGGACCTGTATGAGAGAAACTTTCAGGAATTAAAACAACTTCAAAAGAAGTATCAGGACTTAAAAGATGAGGTGGAGTACTTCAGATCAGAGAGGTTATCTCCTGTTAAAATTAAAGTTCACCCAGGGGATAAGCATGACCAGTCAGAACTTACCTTGATAAAATCTGAGCAGAAAACTCTGGAGGAGCAGATTATAAGGTTGACGGCCCAAATAAATTCTGGGGTCCAAAGACGGACCAACCCAGTCAAGCCAGAGGCTGATGAGCGGAGATACCCGCATCACAGCGAAGTATCTGATAGTGAGTCAGGGTCAGAATATAGGTCACCTCCTAAGCTTTCAAGATATACTCCAGAGCGCTCAGAAGAAAAATATGAGGTTTCATATAGGCAGGAAGGGAAATCCCAGGGGTCATTCAGGAGATATGACACCCCAAAGGTTATTAAGTTCCTGAAGGACACTGTTCCTATGTTTTCTAAGAAAGGGTCCCTTGAGATCACCGAACACATGAGAACATATGAACAGACGTTAGAGATTCTGGGCATTAGAGATGACCACACCAAAATAGAATTGCTGCCATGGGTGTTTGAAGAGAAATACCGGCAATTCTTTGAGACCTTGAGGGCCTATTCCAATCAGTCCTGGAGAGAGGTTAAACATAAGTGCCACATGGAATTTGGGCCTTATAAAACTGTAACCTCTGCCAAGGCTGCGGCCTACAATTTAAAGTGTGGTCCTCACCAAAGCCCTGCAGAATTTCTGGCTGTCCTCAGAAATGCCTATTTCCTGGCTGAAAAGGATCCCAATCCTAACCAGCCAGAATTCAAGACACTATTCTATGAAGCATTACCTGCTTACATAAAATTGGGACTTGCAAAGGATTACAGAAAGGGATGCTCTCTTGATTGGTTGGTGAGAGAGAGTGACTATTTATTCTCGATCCAACAGTCCGGTGAGGGCGGGATAAAAAGAGAACCTAAAAATAGCCCCAAGATAGTAGCAGCCACTACCGTTTCCCCTCCAAATCCAAATTTGCAGGCAGAGAAGAAATCATATGCGGAAGTAGTCCGTGGGGGTAAAACCAATGGTTCCCCTAGATTTGTACCTCAAACCCAGCAAGTGAAGGAGGTCCATAACTTTGCACCCCAAAACCAGTGGGTGAGAAAGGATAGACAAAAGCCAGGGAACTACGGTAGTGGAAGTGAGAAGAATAAAAAGTATGGTAAGGGCCAGTATAGTGATGAGAATCAAAGGAGGCAATGGTATCCTCAGAGGTTCTATTATCCTCGCCAAAACCAACATGGGAATTTTTATGGGAACCCCAATTTCAACAGGCCCCATAATTACAATAAGAATCCCAATTTTAATAAAAACTCCGACTTCCAAAGATTTCCTCCACGCCAAGAACACCCTCAGGCTCAAAGGGGGGATACAGTACCCCAGGCTCCCTTTAATAACAGGGAGACCCCAAAACCTCAGAGAGAACAATGGCGTCGGGATCAGAGCAGTAGTTCTGACTCTGAGTCTCATTACCAGTCTCGTCCAAAATACAAGCGCAAGTATAGGAAAAGGGAGAATCAACAGAATGACTCCTCTGAGCGTATTGGACAAATAGAGGCACAGGTCAGCAAAATGGCTGAACAAATGGACAGGCTTGTCACTCAATTTCCATCCAATCCTTTTTTAGGAGCAGCTCCTGTGACCCACCAAGGGTCACAGAATTAACAGGCAACCGAGCCTTAAACCAACAGGGGAGGACACTGAGTCAAATGACAGGAGATGTGTGCCCCGTCCCTGACACGCCTACTAATGGAGAAGCTAGTTCTCAGGCAAAGGGGGACCAGTTGTTGGTTATTAATGATTCTCCTGTTTTTCAGTGTCCATCTATTGCCCCTAATATAGTCGCGGCATCGGAAGTCATCAGGATTGACAAGCCAGACGGAGCACCAACTTCTAGTTGTGCTTCTGTCTTGAGACAGTCCAAGAATCCCACCAGGGAGGATAAGGGTAATGTGTCCACCACATGCGGTGACACAAGAGCTAGTCAAATGTCATTGAAGGGCCCACAGATCTTCAACCACACCAATTTCATGTGTGAGCTGACTGAATCTGATGGGAGATATTATGCCACAGTACAGGTGCAGGATGCCAGTGATCTTTCGATTGTCGGTTTAATAGACACTGGATCCCAAGCAACCATCATGTCACAGGAACATTTTGACAAAGTGGCGAATGTCATGCCCACCAAGCCGAGACTTAAAAGTTTTGACAGCTCATTGATTGGTGTAGGTGGAGACCCGTTACAAGTCATGGGTACCGCCTGGCTTAAACTGAAACTGGGTAATAAGGAACTGAGACACCCCATCATCATTGCCAGTATCTCCCAGCACCACATGATAATTGGGATGGACTTCCTAAAAAGGCTGAACACGATAGTTGACTGTGTGAACCAAGTCCTGTGGTCACAGGTAAATACCCCAATTAAATATGGGAAACTTAAAACTCCCCATTCCCGACAACACTGCCACCTGGTGGAAGAAAGGCCTGGATCATTAGAAATCCATTTCAGGAACAGCCAACTTCCTGATGTAACGGTTATCAAACCTGATGACCATAACCCTATCAGAAGAGATGAGGAACACATTTTTAGAATTCCCCAAGATAAAATAAAAGATATTTCCCTCCAAGATGACATCCTTACGATATCTTTTCATCAGGAGGATAAACCAAGAAAAGGGGGAGATCACACCCAATTCTTGACAGGTATTGAAAGGGTTAACAGCGACTTGTTTATCCCCATCCGGATAAATGGTCTTAATAGGTCAAAATATGCCAAACTAGATTTGAGACAGGAACACAGCTTTGTAAGCCATGGGTTGATAAAACACCTGACCGAAATGGAAATGATCCGTTTCTCCACACCTCAGCGTCATTGGATTTCAGACTCCCTTGATGACTCTGATGATCACAATTCAATGGCTAGGTGTCTCTTAAACGTCACTGTAGGAAACAAAACAGCCACCCATGTGTTCCTAGTCTTGGATAATCCCCAAACCAAAATTTATTTTGGCAACGATGTATTACATCGCTTTGCAATGCAAGTCGACCTAATTAATGACTGTTTATGGAGTCGACTAAAGGGGGACCCCGAAAAATACCAAAAT
Source organism: Staurois parvus (assembly GCF_062004578.1). NCBI lineage: Eukaryota > Metazoa > Chordata > Amphibia > Anura > Ranidae > Staurois > Staurois parvus. Next base: position 45,882 of record NW_028318193.1, read on the forward strand.
CTGGACTTAGCTCTAAAATCCCAGCAACAGATGCCTTATGCTGTTGAAGTCCAGGTAGCCCAAAAGATTACAATTCCTAAGGGCATAAATAATTTCATACTCCCCATCCAAGTTAAAAAGGGACATAGGCTGAAGGGGTCAGATGCATTAGTATGCCTCTCCCATAAAATGCAGGGGGAGGGACTGAACATTACACACACGCCCCTAGTCAACACACATCAATCCCCGATGTACATTTACATCCATAATCTGTCCAATCAGGACATCGTCTTACCCAAAGAGACCCTTATTGGTCTAGCGGTAGAGACTGAATATTATACCTTTGGGGTCACTAACCAGGTGATTGGACTCATCCCCGATGAATATTTGTCGGAGGAACAATTAATTGAACAAACATTCCATTCATTACCAGAGGGTATTTTCACCATAGAGTCCATTTATCCATTCGATTCTAAAGATGGCACCTGTCGAATCGAAGAGACATCAATTGTCTTTGATCACCCAATCAAAGAACAAGAGTACCCCAAAGAACCTGGATGGCAGGAGAGCACACACACACATCACATACCCAATGACCTCACCACGAAACTTGAGGAGGCATATGAGATAGGTCAGCCGGAAAGCTTTCCTGGATTCAAGGAGTTAGTGGAAGAGATGGTGGCCCTCGCCGACGCGTGTGCCAGTGATCTCGACCGACAATTGCTCCGAGAGCTTCTCCTTGAATTCCAAGAGATCTTTGCCAAGGATTCTTACGATTGTGGGACTACTGACCTACACATCGCTAGGATCCAAACAGATCCAGATGCCCCACCAGTATTCGTAAGACAGTATAGGTTACCATTAGCTTCCTATGAATCTCTAGCTGAGATTATCAGGAAGTTACATGAAAGGGGTATAATTAGGCCCATCCACAGCTCCTACAACCACCCGATCCTGGGTATTTTAAAACCCAATGGACAATGGCGTTTGTGCGCTGACCTCCGTCAGCTAAACAAACGTGTGTACATGTCAGGGTGGCCTGTCCCATACATAGACCAATGTCTCGCCCAGCTCCAAGGATCCCAGGTTTTTACAGCCTTGGATTGTGCACAGGGGTATTGGACCATAAAGGTGAGTGAGGAAGACCAATACAAACTGGCCTTCAGTTTTGGGAATCGACAATATTGTTGGGTACGAATGCCTTTCGGATTCATAAATTCCGGACATGAATTTGCTGTGTTCATGCACAAGGCCATGCCAGACGCCTTCGAAAGGGGGACGTTGGCATATGTGGACGATATCCTGATCAAAAGTACTGATATGGCCAAACACATTACAGAACTTCGGCATGTCCTGGGCCAATTAAAAGCAGCAGGAGTAAAACTGTCCTTACAAAAAGCCCAGTGGTGTCGCACGAAGATAACTTCCTAGGCCATGAAGTTACTGCTGAAGGTTTGAACCCACAAAAGAAGAAAGTTGAGGCGGTTCTGAATTGTAAAGTCCCTACTAACCTTAAAGAATTGAGATCCTTCCTAGGTATGGTAAACTACTCACGTAAGTTTATTGATAATTACGCCGAGATAAGCAAGCCGTTGCTTCACCTACTGAAGAAGGATGTCGGATGGTCGTGGGGTAAGAAACAGGAGGACGCCATGAAGGAGTTAAAGGAACGTCTCACACAAGCGCCGTGTCTCGGATATCCCGAAGGGGGTAAAAATTTCTATCTAGAGACAGGGTTTACGCAGGTAAGTATGAGTTCTGTTCTTTACCAGAAACGTGATGATGTCAGTAAGGTGATTGCCTATGCCAGTAAAACTTTGTCCCCGGTTGAAGTAAAGTTCAGTGACTGTGAAAAAGCTCTATTGTCCACCGTGTGGGCATTACAGAATTTCCGCAGTTACATTCAGGGAGAGAGAATCATTGTTGAAACGGCACACCAGCCTTTACAGTATTTAAAGAGTGAACGTATCAAGGGAGGAAATGTGTCTAATAGCCGCATCACTGCTTGGACTTTGTCTTTGCAAGGGTGGCCTCTTGAAATTCGGTACAAACAGAACAAGGAAAGTCCAGTAGCCCAGGGCCTAGCCGAGCTCCATGATTGTTCCGCAACTACGCCTGTTATGGAGGCCCCGGACACTGACTTTCTGGAAGAACAACTGTTCTCTCCCTACAAGGTTTACGATGAAGAATACTGTAAACAGCTGCCGTGTGTATATGTGGATGGTTGTGCTTTTCATCACAAGGATGGGGAACAGCTCCAACTAGTGGCAGGTATTGGAATCGTTTGGACCCAAGGTGTCACCCCAATTTCTGTGGGATACAAACTTGGACCAAAAAGCAGTCAGGTTGCTGAACTTACTGCAATTCTTAGAGCAGTTGAGATGGCTATAGAGTTCAACATCAGAGAGTGTGCCATCATAACCGATTCCAATTATGTCAGGAATAGTTTTGTGGAGTATTTCCCTAGGTGGAAGCGAAACAACATGAACAAGAGTAATCACAAACCCGTGAAACATGGTAAGCTCTTTTGTCACATCGATGAACTGGTAAGGTCCAATGATCTCACCCTGCACTTCAAGAAGACCAAAGGCCACTCCAAGGTTCTAGGTGCCGAGAAAGAAGGGAACGATCTGGCCGATTCTCTAGCCAAGGAAGGGGCAATCACCGGTGAACTGTTAGACATTGACCAATTTTTAGGTACCGTACAGGTTGAAGCTGTCACCAGGCAACAGGCCAGAACAGCTGGTGATCCGAATGCATTACAGTGGAGTCACGATTCTCCTAGTGAGGATTTAATTACTGCCCAAAAAGAAGACCCAATAATTGGCTTGTTTTATAGTCATATAGAAGATCCCAACCAAAATCCCATAAATAAGGAAGTATGTAGTGGGAAGGAGGATTTACGTATCTTAATGAAATCCAAATCCCAATTCTCTTTATACCAGGGATTGTTGATACGAACCTCAAAGGGTGGCGTACAACAATGGGTCGTCCCACTTAAATTTAGAGGTTTGATGCTACAGCATGCCCATGATGCTCCCACTTCCGGTCATCGTGGGGAAAAGATCACGTATGAGATCCTGCGGGATTATGCCTACTGGCCTCATATGTTACGTGATGTGAAGGAGTACTGCCAAGGTTGCCTAATATGTCCCCAATTTCAACCTACCAAGCCAACTCACAGAGCACCTCTCCAGAAGAGGGGGATATGTATGCCTTGGTCAGACCTTCAGATGGATTTTATTGGGCCAGTAACAAAATCTTCACGAGGAAATCGGTATATGTTAACAGTTACATGTTTATTCACCAAGTATGTCGAATGTATACCAGCACCAAATAACAGCTCCGAGACATGTGCTGCATTGCTGATAAATCATGTATTTTCTCGTTTTGGTTTACCTCAGAGGATAGAGTCTGATAGAGGATCGCACTTCACTAGCGAAGTGATGGCCAAATTGTGGAAAATTTTGGGGGTTAAAAGGAAATTGCATATCGCCTATCGGCCAGCCTCTAGTGGTGGTGTAGAACGATACAATCAGACCATCGTTAATGTCCTTAAGAAATTTGTTAAGGAAACAGGCAAAGATTGGGATGTCAAACTCCCGCTGGTCCTGATGGCGTTGAGGGCTACTCCGAATACAGTTACAAAAATGTCATCTTTTGAACTGATGACAGGTAGACGGATGGTGCTGCCCCAGCACTTATTGTATCGCACTACAGATCAAAATTTGATCAATGCTACCACCACACACCAGTACATAGAGGATTTACGTAAACATCTGCAATATGCTTTTGCCTTTGCCCAGCGAAATTTGGAAAGAGCTGCAACTAGTGCTAAGACATACTATGATCTCAAAACCTCCAAGAAGGAATATGAGATTGGTGACAAGGTCTATCTATACAACTTTGCAAGAGACCAGATCAAGGAACGGAAATTCCTTCCATCTTGGAAAGGTCCGTTCTCTATCATTGATAAAATCTCTCCGGTCGCATATAAATTGCAGGTTACCCGGTATGGTGAAATCAGTGATAGATGGGTGCACATCAATCAATTACGTGCTTGCCATCCGAAGTCTCAATTGCAGTTGTTGGAAGACTGAACCCACCAATTCCTATCTGGAGATATTGAGATCATTATTAAATTTCCTTTAAACATATCATTAATCTTTTGCCTTACAGGATCCAGTAACATAATTTTATGTATATCCCATACTTAAACTGTTCATTTTAATAATTTAGAAAGGAAGGCCCAGACTATGACCAGACCGGCGATCGGAGGTGTCAATGACCGGACCCTAGAAGGAAGCTATAATGTCCTGTGGGAAAGACCAGATGCCAGAGATCGATCCGGAGACGATAACCTGATGTCCCAGGCCACCAAGGGCCAGTCCAGAGGAAAAGACCCGCCTAGGAGACCGTCTAAGAGACCTGTCGTGCGGAGGACCCATGGACCCCAAGGTGGATGTGCCAGGCCAGGCCGGCCTCATCACAAGACCAGGATCGTCATCGGAAGTGTCCATCTAAAGACGCCGAGTCAAGTTGAGGACCAACCAGCATCACCGCTGCCATTTTATTATAAAAAAAAAAAAAAAACTTTTTATTTTTTTTTATTTCATTCACTTCACCGGAGAAGACGAACAATCACTCTAGCCAAAAGCCCCACTCATGTTTTGCGACACAGACACCCCTATACACGTGCCTGTACTCCAAACAAAGGGGGATTTGTTGTGGGCTTTTGGATCATGTCTCAAAAATATGACTTTTATCAAGACATAATATTATATGGCAAACAGCTCAGCAATAGCCGGATGCTAAGAGTTAATTTTGTCTTGGTTGAACCATCTAGCTAGAGAAATGTAATGGGTGAAGGGATTGTTTTTCTTTCCTCCTAGAGACAATACTATTTTGAAGTTCTACAGGTGATCAAACACCATTATTCAGACTTCAATAAGCAGGTAAACATATACAAGGTCTGGACATGACAATAGAGGAACCAAACTGATTGTCTGAGAGCTTACCCAAACCTTGTAGAGTGTGATGAACCAACAGACCTCTGAAACTATTACCATATACTATTGTTCACCAAGGGTGAAAGCATTAACAATTGTTTACCATGAGCCCAATACAAGGGCCATGCAAATAGAGAGTTTTTCCCTACACAGAGAAAATGTTGATTCTGAAACAAAGGGGTGAAATTCAGGACATTTAAGTTTAAAAGTTCACTGTATATCATGACAAAAATGTACTACAAAAACAGATTATAAATAAGATGTCATAGACTTTAAACACCACTAAATACTCAGCAATGGGAACTATATATCACTAACTTGAGTATTGAGATGATGGGAAGTAAGATGTATTATAAACTAGCATTAGTTACATGTCTTATCAGGAAACAAACAGGATGATATTTCAAGTAGGAATAACTGAATATACACCTATATTCCATGGTCCCTATTTAGAATATCATAGGTATGATCACTGCTATATCTGGAAAGAGCCGTATATTTTATTCCTGAAATTACCTGAAGATTCCACCCAAGGTATGAGTCATCTCAAATACTCACATTGTTCTGTGATACATGACCGCCACCTGGCGGGCAGGTGAGAAATAGCTTATGTACACACATTTCTCAACTAGCCAATCAGGAAGCCTGGTGGGAAGGTATCTTAGAACAATGGACTAGTGGATATAAAAGCCCATGTGCTTTAAGAAAAAAAAAAAACCCTCATAAAGACCTCATGGAAAGACCTGACATCTGAAGAAGATCTCTGCTGAAATAATTACTCTTCCATCTTTTCAAACTTCTTAAAACTTTAAACCTCTAATCTTATAACCTCCTACATTCTCCCCTACTGAGAATCTTTCACTTGCCCTATATATCAGTCTAAAGGCGTTCCACTGCCAGCTAAATCCACGGGAGAGTTGCCTAGTCTGACGTCCGGGTGTGGTGAGATGTTTATTTGATTTTGTATTAATTACTTTCTCTGTTGTGTAGAATCATAAAATTACCTTAGTGTATTACAACAATATTGGGTAGTTAGATATATGTAGAAAGATACTGTGTTACTGTAAAAAATTGTTTATTGCCATATTATAAATTTTTCCATATTTCATAATTTATTGAATATTAATAACCAGAGTATCACATATCAAGGGCTTACTTCTTGCAATCCTATGGCCACGGCGTGCGAGAATATAACCTTTGAGATATTCGAAATTATTAATTATTAATAAATTTCATAAATATCATATCATTTAAAATTTGTGATTGATGTAATTAGTTAGAGACCTTATTATTGTGTCTTACATTGGTAGGATATGTTTTTGATTGTGTGTACCAATATTCATTTATCACCAGTCTTTTGCGTTTTGTGTTAATATATATATAATTTTTGTACATAAATAAATTTTTATATTTATCTATTATAAGGCAAATTTTGTGTGTATGGTACGAAATCATATTGGCTAAAAGAATTCAAGGTATAATAATAAGTGGTGATCAAATTATCAAAGTGTCCAAATTATTGGTTTATTAAATATTTGCCGTATTTTAACGGCTGGAGGCACTGTAATATTTCATCTAAGGGAAAGGGACACGCCCTTTATAAATAATATATATCCTTACATAAACCACCACAACATGTTCCTATAATATCAACAAATGAAAAAAATCTAAAATAAATATAAAGACATAACATTCTGTGGACTTTGCAGGTTGTCCTGAGGGAAGGTAGTGGTAGCGCTATCCCCCACAGCCCTTACTTGATATGTGAATACTATCAGCATAATGTGTGAGAAATGAGTTGTGCTTCTTGGTCCCAGGCCACCTACAGCCAGGCAGAACCCAAAGGCCTCCAAGATGGCAACATGTATCTTAAGCATGAGGGGGAGCTGCCTTGCCCTGATGTTACACATCGAGCATTGCATTACTAAACGGAGACAAAAAGTGTCCCTAATTTACAGTATAAGAAGGTGAAAACACTTTAGAGGAGCTCCAGGCAGCATTGAAAGGCCAAGGCCTGACCTAAGCAGTGTTTCACAATAGCTTCTACTATCTGCTACCACCTCACGCTATTTGTTTAGGCTGGATTCATGCAACTTGAGTTTAACATTCGCTGATGTTCGTTCTTTAACACATTGCTGTGTTTATTTTTTTAAAATAGGTGCCAAAATATTACTACTAATAATAACAATATGATAAAAAAAAGGACTGCTGGTCATACAGTATTATTTTATCTAAAGCAACATACCACCAGCAGAGAAAATGTGATAATTAACAGTAAGCAAGTGAAACAGGCCTGAGATAAAGCTAGATCTGTATTTCAACGTAAACACATCCTGTCCTTTCAACCACTGCCTCCTCAATGCACAACACTTTTAATTTGTGGTGAATGCATTTTAATTTAATAAGTGCATTTACCACAAGTTAAAAGCAATGTAACATTGCTTTAGCGATGAACTTTACAGTGACCTGGCTTGTGAGAAAATGAAAAGTAAGTACGTCAGAATACTGATGCAAACCACATTCACCATATAGCTTTAGTTGACATCACTGTAGGGTTGCTATCTGGTCCTAGTCAACATTCCATATTTCATCTGTTGTCCCTTTCTCCAACGGGTCCTACGGTGAATTAAGACAATAAATGAAGTTATTTAAGTGGCCACAAAGGGGCACTATGTGACATCAGTCTCATAACTCTCCTGGCAGCCAGGAATCACATCTAATAAAAATGTTGACATGTAAGTGGATTCATGAAGCTAATATTCCAAAAAATAAACAGGTGTTTTATTACTCGTGACCTTATATATCCTTTACTGCTCTTGTATTCGCTTGTGTTTGAAAAAAAAAAACCCCATACAAATGGCTGAAATCTTGAAAAAATAAACTTTGGAGAATATAGTATTTGTCTAACCGTGCGAAGTCCTTTGGTTTTAGTCTTTACTGATTGTCTTGTCCTTTGATGAGTAATGTCCTTTTAAAACTGCATGATAATAATAATGCCAGCAGTCAAAGCAAAGGAAAGAAATAGCTTGTATAATACTGTATTTCATCGAGAGGAACATGCAGGAGCTGTATTTTACATCAAGCTGCTGTAAATTGGATTGGATTTACTGGCTGGATAAAAAGGAAAAAATGGTACAGAAAGACATACTAAAGAGCGAAGCTGTAGAGAGAAAAAAATATTTCATTTTTATTAGAAGGAAAAGCAAGACATTATGTATTATTTTGTAACTATTCACTATATGATACTTTTTTTTTTTTTTAACAGATATTGATGCCATGGCAGGTATAAGTATATATTCAAATATAAAATTATTTTGATAATGTATTTAGAAAGTAAATTGGATTGGATTTACTGGCTGGATAAAAAGGAAAAAATGGTACAGAAAGACATACTAAAGAGCGAAGCTGTAGAGAGAAAAAAATATTTCATTTTTATTAGAAGGAAAAGCAAGACATTATGTATTATTTTGTAACTATTCACTATATGATACTTTTTTTTTTTTAATAGATATTGATGCCATGGCAGGTATAAGTATATATTCAAATATTAAATTATTTTGATAATGTATTTAGAAAGAAAATTACATTATACACATAACACACTCAACGCCATAGTACATATGAGAAAAGATGATTAACAAAATATGAATACATGCTTTCAAAATAAATTGATTTTTTTTCTTATATTAGACTGCCATACTCTAACTGCTTTATACAGTCACCTTTTATTTTACATAATGCTCTTTTGAATACCTAAGAGCCTAAGAGGCATGTACATATTTTTTCTGCATTCCCTCACTGTCTACTACTAGTCCACCAGACCAAGTCCACTGACTAAAATGTGCCAGGGCCCTTCACTTAGCCCTCATTTACATTGTTGCGCTGCATTACTGCATGGGTGTTAACAAGTATTTTGCCATGAGTTAACATGTGTTGCAGTAGGGCAGCTTAAAATTTGAATTGACTGCCTAATGCATCAAAATTCAGGTGCCAAAAGGTGCATGCATCTTTTTTGGCAGCACACAGTCAAACACATTGAGAAGGTAAGTTAGAATAAATCGCAACTCATGACACCAAGGTAGAGAAATGGTGTGAGTAGGCTCTCACCCTTTATGTAAGGCAGCCTTTCAGTTACCACCAATGTAAGAGGGCATTTTCACACTGACTAACTAGGTAAGAGGCACTTCTCCACTGACCACAAATGTACAGGGACACCTCCACCGATCACAAACATAAAGGGGCCTGTTAATGTCCAGCAGTGTAAGGGGGCATTTCACTGACCACAAATATAAAGGGGAAATTCACTGACCACCATTGCAAGAAGGGAGTCCTCTACTAATCACCAATATCAGTGCACCCTTTTCCACTGACCACTAATGCAAAGGGGCTCTTCAATGATCACCAATTTAGGGGAATTCTTCAGTTACCAAAAATTTAAGGGTGCCCCTTGCTTACCATCAATGTAAAAGAGTCTTTTGCTGACCTCCAGTATAAGGGACATAGGGGCATTTACCCACTGGCCACCAATGTAACTGGGTCCTAATAAATTTACTACTAATGTAAGATGATATTTCTCCACTATTATAGGGAGGCCCTTCAATGATCATGTAAGGGAGCCTTTCACTGGTCAAAAATGTAAGTACAGTTCCTTGGTGACAAACAATGTAAGAGGGAAGGGGCTTACCTACTGACCACAAATATAAAAGCTAATTTCTCCAGTTAACAGGGACACTTCTCCAGTGTCTATAAGACACACAGAGCACGGTTCAGCCCTCCCCTTGTTCCTTCCTCAGTTGTAATTGAAAGTAGCAGGAGACAATGGCTCTCACTGCTGTGTTTCAGCCAATGAGAAGTGAGAGACCCGGGAGAGCCACTACTCTCATCCAGATCACTGGATCGAAACTTTGCGGACAGCCTTACCAAAAGAGTTGAAGCTGTTATAGCTGCAAAGGGTGGGCCACCTCAATATTGAGCCCTATGGACTAAGACTGGGATGCCATTAAAGTTCATGTGTGTGTAACGGCAGGCATCCCAATACTTTTGGCAATATAATGTAAGTGAAACAAGTATAATAACAAAATGACCATCAGTGTAAAGAAGCCCTTCACTGACATCCATTTCAAATGGGACATTCTCTGCTGACCACCATTGTAAGAAGACATTTCTCCACTCATCACCAGTGTGAAGGGGCCCTTCTCCACTGATATCCAATGTAAGAAAAACTTCTACACTGGCCAACAATATACATGGGACACTTCACTGGCCATAAATGTAGGAGGGCATTTCTCCACTGACCACCAATTTTAGGAGTGGTCAAGATAAAAGGGCTGCTTACATTAACCCCCCATTAAATTGACCACTAATTTACACTGATCATCAACATAAGGGATCTTTTATTAGAGATTCCTTCTTTTTCAGTAATCACCAATATACATGAAAACTTTTATAAAGAGACTGTCCACTGACCACCAATGAAAAAAGGGGGACAACAGGGAGCCACAACAGAATATCAATAAATAGGACTCTGGTACTCTTTTCTTTTATTATGGGTAGGACTCTGGTACTCTTGTCTGTTATTATGGGTGCAAAATACCAGGTACCAAAAAAGATTTAAGTTGATGGGCGGGGGGCTGGTTGGCAGTGGGGAGGTCATAGCTGTTTTACATACCTTGACAGAAAAAGTTTGGGAGATGGTAACGTGTCTTGCATGTATCAGCTACTTTCTTATAATATGCCCAAACTTTCGGATGGCTGCCTGGATCCATTTCTGCTATGTCTGCCGAAGTTATTTGTAGGCACCTACCTTGTGCCGCACATAGGACTTCCCATGCATATTTGCCCACACTGTGAAGTATATCACCACTGTTCATTGCCATTCCACCAGTCAACTAATCTCTCTGGACATAACTGACCTCACTATGCCTAGCCAGCTGATTTCAGTACTGAAACCTGATTGGCCCCTAGCTGTATAAACAGAGTAGAGTCAGAAGACTTTGTGTAGTATTACAAGAAAAAGAGAGGAAGGCGCCTCTAAGTGCAATATTGACAATTTATTTAGTAAACAATGGATAAATTGCACTTACAAGATAAATAGTTAAAAAGACTCATTGTGTGATGTATTAAGATCCAGGTGGGACATCCAGCTGTCCAGCAGCAAACTCTGTCTACAGGATCAGGAAGTAGAGACCAGGATGTGCCTGTGCATCAAAATGAAGCTTCGAGTGCAGAGTCGAACGTAAGAGGTGAAGGGGGAGGTAATGCATTTCGGAGCATGCTCAATAGGCTCCTTCTTCAGACCTGAGCCCCAATAGAACCCTGAAATTTTTATAGTGTGAAGGGAATGGAAGGGAGGCAAGTAGTTCCTGGGTACTAAGGACCTACATGTTTTCCTGCAGTAAAGCATGTAGGTCCTTAGGACGCAGGAACTACTTGCCTCCCTTCCATTCCCTTCACACTATAAAAATTTCAGGGTTCTATTGGGGCTCAGGTCGGATGAAGGAACCTATTGAGCATGTTCCGAAATGCATTACCGCCCCCTTCACCTCTTATATTAGACTCTGCACTCCAAGCTTCATTTTGATGCACAGGCACATCCTGGACTCTACTTCCTGATTCTATGGACAGAGTTTGCTGCTGGACAGCTGGATGTCCCACCTGGATCTTAATACATGACACGATGAGTCTTTTAACTATTTATCTTGTAAGTGCAATTTATCAATTGTTTACTAAATAAATTGTCAATATTGCACTTAGAGGTGCCTTCCTCTCTTTTACTTGTTACTGCATTAGAGCCTTGCTTCCACCCTAAGAGCAGCTGCCTCAGTGTTACTGCTCCCATCCATCTATCTATCTATCCATCCATCCCTGATATCCACCTGGCACCTTTTTCCTACAGCTACAGAGGTTGGGCTCCAACAAGCGCGCCCTATATAATATACATTTTATGTAGAATTACCAATCCTTGTTCAAAGCTCATGCATTGCTACCAGGGGCGGACTGACAACTCATGGGGCCCCCGGGCAATAGAGGATAATGGGGCCCCTGTGTCCTTGCCCAAACTGAAAAAAGCCTATGAAAAAGGTACCAGGGGCATCTCATGGGGCCCCCTTCTGACCCCGGGCCCTTGGGCAGTGCCCGAGTTTCCAAATGGTCAGTCCACCCCTGATTGCTACTTGGATTGTGTTTCTTGGACTTTTGACCTTTGGTTTTACCCTGGATGTCTGAAAAATTGCTGCCTGTCCAGACCCTGGCCTGTCTGACTTTGCTTTTGGATTTCAATTCTGTATCACTCAGGGGCAGACTGACAACTCATGGGGCCACCGAGCAATAAGGGATCATGGGGCCCCTGTGTACTCACCCACACCCAAAAAAGCCTACGAAAAAGCCAATGAAAGGTACCATGGGCATCTCATGGGGCCCCCTACTGACACCGGGCCCTTGGGCAGCTCCCGAGTGCTCGAATGGTCAGTCCGCCCCTGGTTTCACTTATTGGAGAGAGGGAGAGAGAGTGGGATGTAGAGCCCTCTAGTGTACATAGTTGCTAAGAGTAGTTAGAGGCTTGCTAGAAGCCTGGTTTTAGACAGAGGGTTACTTCAGGTTAATCTGATAGGCTCTATAGGTCAGTCCTCTGATGCCTCCAGAAGTAGGTAGAGAAGAGGGGCTGATCTGCATATTTATTGGAGTCTGCAGGGGACCCACAGCCCCTACAAGCTGTCCCTTTGCTAAAGATTTCATGGTTCTGGCTGGAACACAGTCAACTTTTTGTCATTTTGCCATATGCTAGAGAAGAAAATTGTCCACATTTGTTATTCTTCAATCGAGTTGGGCATCCCATAACCCCTTTACCTTATTCAAGTTAAATTCCCTAATAAATACAAGAGGGTAGCGATATATATATATATATATATATTTGGGGGCATTTTTTCAATCTATGTCTGAATGTAGGTTTTCAGGATGATAGTTACTGCCTCTTGTGCTGCTGTATTATGAATGTTGCCAAGAGACACAAGCTCACATGCTCATGTTCACTTTTAAAAATCGCTATCACTAAGAGCTAACAGATATGGTAACTATGCCGTCAATTAAGGCATTCTACAGGCATACTATGACAAGTTTAAAACATACATTTAGGTGAATTTGCATTACTAATCAGCTTACATCTGCCTGTTTAATAGGTTGTTGTAACTTACCACTCCGTAACTGATACTTGATGGATGATTTGTTTGGTAAGGCAGAGGGATTTGGCAGGAGTGATAATATGTGTGCATGCTGCTGCATACAATTTGCCTTGGGATTCTGCACTGTGAAGAAAAGACAAAAGTACTCCCCTGTTTCCACAATGTCACTCCATGCTGCCCAGATGAGTGAAGCATCATTCCCTTGCTGGTGGAAAAGCTGCAGATTCTCTCTCCCTGGCAGGATAGCAATCATGCCTCGCTCGTCTGGCCAACAAGAGAGTAACATCATGAAAGTGGCTGAGTATTTTCAATCCCGTATAGCGATTCTGTCACTGATCAGTTGTTGGACTAAATGCAATTTCTCCTGCGCTCCGGGACCCAGGCCGGTGGTGAGTAGATCAAATCCCAACAATGCAACCACCGGGGCATACAAAGTCGTGCAGCTCCAAACCAAGGCTGGGGAAGCCCGAACAGAACTGTGAAGTAAAAAAAGAAGAAGCGCACCAACCTTGCGCATTACCTCAGTAACCAAAATTTATTTAGTAAAAGAATGGTACTCACAAACAGCGAATAAAAACAGGCATGTAAGTCCTCCCAGGGACTTCAAAAGCAAGAGGCCAGCGCGAATCCCATCATGGGGGTAGCCACTCAGTACAGCTGACACGTTTCGAAGGTCATGCCTTCTTCCTCAAAGCTCTGAGGACTTACATGCCTGTTTTTATTTGCTGTTTGTGAGTACCATTCTTTTACTAAATAAATTTTGGTTACTGAGGTAATGCGCAAGGTTGGTGCGCTTCTTCTTGTTTTACTTCACAGTACTGATCAGTTGTTGCCAGAGACAGAATCCTGAATGTGAGATGTGTCCCTAACTGGAGCCAAGGAAGTGGTTCTATTCACGATTGAGTAATACAATAATATAACACTTTTTACATGGCCTGAATTAAAGACAATGGAAACATGTTTATGGATATCTCTAAAGCATAAGCAAGAGAAAACCCACTATACATATTTAATAGATATGCCTGAGAAATGTTACAAATGTTATGTTATTGCCAGAGGTATTGAAACGCCTGCTTTTACACGCCCATGAACTTTAATGGCATCCCAGTCTTAGTCCATAGGATTCCATATTGAGTTGGCCCACCCTTTGCAGCTATAACAGCTTTAACAATTCTGGGGAAGGCTGTGCACAAGGTTTAAGAGTGTGTCTATGGGAATGTTTGACCATTCTTCCAGAAGTGCATTTGTGAGGTCAGGCACTGATGTCAGACGAGAAGTCTCTGCTCTATTTCATCCCAAAAGTGTTCTATCAAGACTCTGTGCAGGCCAGTCAAATTCCTCTACCCCAAGTGGTGGCATGCTTTACACCACTACATCCAATGCTTTGCACTGCACATGGTGATGTAAAGCTTGAATGCAGCTGCTCTGTCATGGAAACCCATTCCATGAAGCACTCTATGCAGTGTTGTTGTGCTAATCTGAAGTCTACACGAAGTTTGGAGGTCTTTAGCTATTGACTTTGCAGACAGTTGGTGACTTCTGCACACTGTGTGCTTTAGCATGCGTTGAATTATGGAACATTAGTAGTAGTGGCACTATGTGGCAAAAACACCAATGTAACTGCTAGACAATTGGACACCCAGGCATCAAATGACTGTGAGTGTTCTTGGCCCAGTGTAGGCTGCAATCAGGATCAACTTAAAGCTTATACAGAGCTTTTTCTCCTTGCTTTTAATAGCAGAGATAGCGGGAGAGAAAAACAAAGCTAAACATATGCTGTTGAAAGAACCAACTGTAAAGCCAATGCACAGGTTCACACTGAAATGGGTAAAGTATAGAAAATAAAAGACTACTATTAAATTTAACTGATGCCAACATTTTGTAGAAAACTCAAGAACATTTTCCCTAGTAGTTCCCATTCCTGAACCATCACAGTCATGTAAACAGCCTAGTTCACTGTTAGGATTTTGCTGGAACACGTGAAGCCTTCCTAAGAGAAGATCTGCAGAAACAGTTGCTATGGAAACATTTTTTTTTCCATTAGCTGACATGCAATGTTTCACTTGAAAACAACAGTTTGTTAAATATTTGAAGACAAAACTGTGTTTTTTACTTCAAGAAATTAAAGTTGCGTTTTCACACCATTGTAGTCTGGGTTCATCTGTTATAATTCATGTTCATTACCTTGAGTTGTCAGTGTATCAGAGCAGTTCACTTAAATTACAGTTCTTGTTGACAATAACATCTCTGTAGATATTAAGACTTTAAATAGCATCTCATACACAGAGAAGCACAAGCCTAAATTGAGTAGTATAGTTAAATTGAATTATTTTTTCTGGTCGATAAGGATAGTGTTTTCTTAATATATAGTATATATACGGTATATTTTAGCAGGCACAAATACTGTATATGGCATTTACTGGCAAGGTTCAATCCTAGAAGTGTTGCACAGTTTTCCAGAACATGTTCCACTTAATGAATACATTAGGCATGTTATAAAATTTCTGCATAACCATTTTTTTTTGTATAACGGTATGACAAAATAAACCCATTAATACAGCTTTTAGGCTGATTTTGTTTCCAGATTTTTTCTTTTCTGAATTCTCCCATTCGGTGTTCTTGAAATGTCCATTTGCTCCCGTTCCTGGCTACGCAGCATTATTTACCTAGAATTGTCTGATGCATCCATCTCAGACCTGTGAACACCTGTACATACCTCTAAATATAATTTTCCTCCACATCCAGCTCAGGTCTACAATGCTCTTACAGCATAAATGTCCCTGTGCTGGCTTAACAGCATTGTACCTTTAGATATTACTTCCATGACTCTATAGGGAAGTTACCCTAATAAACACCACTCCCATCCATCCCCAACTGAGCTGTTCCTCTACAAATACGACTATACCTCTATCACTTTCTTAGAGTGGAAATAAACCCTCCTTCCCTTTTCAACCAAAGAAGCTGCCATCTTAAGCCAACCATAGATAAGTCGAAAACAGAATAAAATTTGTGTCAATCGTCAAATCGTTGGGTTTTTTTTTCCATCATTAGTGTGCTAGCTGTCACATGCAATTTTTGTGCCGCAAAAAAAAAAAAAAAATGATGGCACAATCATATGAGCTATTTACATTTTTTGATTAACAGAATGTTTTTCAACTCATCTATGGCCAGCTTTAGTTTCTGTTTGATCTGCAACTGCCATGGTGCTGCAGATGTGATCAGTTATCACACTAGCCATTTGATGGTTTGACAAGTTTGGTTGAGAGTACAAATGTAACAGATAGCATTCCTGACATCCCTTAAATGTAATTGTTCTTTGAAACCGTTAAATCGATAGGATAAAGTTGATCTAAACCCAACGATATAACAGTTTATGAAAACAGTTACATTCCTGGCATAATGTTACAGTTACATTCCTGCCCACATAAGTAGTTTATTGTTTATTTCCTCTAACTCATTATCAGTAGTACCTTTGTATGGAACTAAGATGTCAATAATTCAGGAGCCTGTGTATTTTACTTGCAATGCACTGATCGCAGTTTCAATGCTCTGTTGGCTTCAATGCAAAAATTCTCGAAATGTGTAGATTTATTTTATTATTGTGGGTGCATTTACTGTATTTAATTTTTACAATTGGTAGTCTATACCTTTAACCTTACAGATAAATTCTTCCTTACGGAGGGTTCAGCCAGATAATGATGGTTAGGAGGTTAGAAGGTTAGGAGTCATCATTGCCTAAACTCAATTTACCGGAATTAGTCAAAGTTGATCATACATCTGTGGGTATTTTGACCAGGCGTGATAAACTGTGTATTGTTTTCTAGTGAAACATGGTTATATATTACTATGTGCTGTGTCTTTGTAATGTTGAGGTCAGGTGAGTTTCAGCTTTTAAAGCATCAGCATCAATATATACTATATGTGAAAGAGTCCATGGTTAGGGGGCTCAAGCATAACTGCTACCCTGCTTCCCTTCTTCTTCTTGAAATGCATTAAGAAGATCTAGAGTCCACAAACAAGCTAAAGGAAGTCTGAGATATAAGGATGATGACTTTAAACACTTTTAAGATCTTAGCACAACCATAAATATTTTCTATTCAATAATTTATAGCAATGACAATTCAGGTTCTTTCTCCATAGACCTAACCTGCTTTGATTCCCTTAATATAAATCAATGCTTTGTGCGTGATTTACCAACAAATGTTTTTGCAGCACCAAACATCTACAATTCTCTTAAGGTGTGCAACCTAATCTGCAGTGGCGTAGTGGTTAGCACTTACCCCTTGCAGCACGGGGGTCCCCAGTTCAGGTGTTTGCATGTTCTCCTTGTACTTGGTTCCATTTTCTCCCACCCTATAAAGACATTCAAGTAAATTAATTGGCTCCTGTCCAAATTAGCCCTATTAAGTGTATGTATTCATGTTTATTAGGGACCAAAGATTGTAAGCAACTTGAAGGAGAGGAGAAATGTGAATGCACAACATGTAAATTGTTGGTGCTATAAAAAATATCTGATGCTAGGTCCACTTATGTGTGTTTTGTTGTAGCACTGGTGCATCAGTATATTTTCATGAATGTAATTTTACTTTCTTATTAACATTAACATTTTTATTTACTAGAGTTTCAGTTTACAGATTTGTAACGTGATGTTTGACTTAATGATGCATTGTGCTTGTGTGGCGGTACGATTTTGCATCATTTACACTGTTCACGTCATTATGTCATTATGTCCAATATACCCATAGATTAGTGGATTCGGATAGGCGGATTGGTGACAATTCTTGCATCCGCGCCCGCCTTGACATTTATGTGTTTGGTGGGGTAGGAGGAGCATGCATTTATACAAGGCTGAGCTCAGTGGGATGAGTGGTGGTGAGACACGCTCTTATCAGCTTATGGCTGGATCCTTAGAGAGTCTATGTGGGTGAGTTTATTGAGAACCATGCATTTGTAAAATACTATTGGCAAATGTATACCTGGGATATCCATGTATTTATAGATCCAAATTTTGAATTAATATTTTGTGAATTTTACTCTTAGATGAATTTGCATGAGGTACGGGCTATTCTCCTCTATTCTCCTTTGGAAACCAATAACCTCATACACGATAATCACCTGATAGATACTCCTTAACCACTTCTGTGGTAGGATGGTTGGATCCTTTGGGGTAGGGAACTTATTAGGACCCTTCCTAGGGAATTCATAGTCTATTTATTTGCCTACCTTTAACATAGGTTATGGCCTTGTGTGCCCCTTCTGCAGCACACCGAATACTGCTCTCCACCTTTATCCGTGGGGGACCTGTTGAATTATCTGGAGATAACTGGGTTTCATCTTTGTCTGATTTAGACACGTTATTTCATGATGTGTAAGATACAAACTGACCTCCCAGTGACACCGATGTTATGAGTGATGAGTTTATTGTTAATAGCAAAATGTGGATTTATACATCTCACAGTACATTTACTGGTTGGAACTATCATCTGTGAGATCTATTGAACATCATGTCCTGTATTGTTTTTAAGAAATGTCATGTTGCATTTTAATCTTATATTTGTAATAAAATCTTTAGTGGTTTTATCTTGACAATTGTGTAGCGCTTGAATGGTCTTGCACCTATAAAGTCCTTAATTTGAAGGAGTGAGGTTTTCTCCTATCTTTATATTCTAGTTATACAACAATTTCCTGAGTATTAAAAAAACCTCACCTAGACCTAATTGTCTATTTAAATTCACTTCCAAAAGGACACCCACAAACAAGTAGATACTCCACGGTAGGGATTATGAGGATCATAATGTAATAGGGTCACGTTTATTCTTCAAGATTATTGATGGGTGCTAAAAAAATTAACAAGGCTAAGTAAAAATGGATATTGACTTAATTAACCAAATAATAGATCAAATAAATTAGCAGAGCAGCCTTGTTACGCTTACATGTAAACCAATTAACAAGCTATCCTATAAACCCAACCTTTTTTACATAACTAGCACATCATTAAAATAATAACCTATTTTCTACTTAGGCTACCTAATGCAATTCATAAATATTAAAATTGCCTTACATCTAATCATCAATAAGTGTTTATTTACACTCTGCCTTAAGAATCAATCAAATTCAAATTCCAGAAAATATAACGGAAGTTGCACTTTGCAAGGGAATTTTCCCCAGAGCTTAGTCAATGTATGGAAGTTTCATATTGCTAAGAATATCAAACTACATGCAAACTACATGCAAGGAAAATAAAAGCAAACGAACAAAACAAAAGCAGCATTTTTGTGCTTGCAGCTAATTGGATGATGGAAATCAGCAGAGCTTCACCCTGTCTGGTGCAAAATCCCTTGCAAAGTGAACAGCCTATTTGACTTTAGTAAATCAACCCCACTGTCTCAATATAAATATACATGTAATGTGTGCCTCATCAAAAACAGCTGATTTCCCAGGATTTAAAATAAATCAAATTTAGTAATATAACGTTAAAAGAAATATAAAAACAACAAAACCCATAGGAGTATATGAAACCCAAAATAATTTTGTATTTTTTTCCTGTGTCTGTGTTTTTTTTTACAATGGATTTTATTATAGAAAAGACAACATCAGAGAAACAGTCATAAACAAGATCACTGACTAACACAAATGAGACATACAAGTTTTCTGATGAATGAATGCACTGAAGTATAAACAAGAAAACAAGCTGAGTACCCAAGCGCAGTATAGAGGAGGTAAAGTAAAACATGTTAATTTCCAAAAACGGCAGGCAATTTGAAACCAATGAATTAGTAAACATAGAGCCAAGATTATCACAAACAGAGGGCAGGAGAAAAAAAATACAAAAAAACATAAAGCCTCACTGAGTGTATTGGTACTCCACACCCAGGACTCCCAAGAAAGTCTGACAGGTAGATACAATATTGCTGGTACTGTTCTTAGAGAAAGAAGTCTCAATCAGCACAAATATCATGAAAACTGGCAGAACAGAGAATAGAAAAGGAGGAATGAAGAAAGAAAAGACAAAAGACAAAGAAAGGGCTCCAGGGGTCGTGACGGAAAAAAAAAATCTTATATCGACAAAAGGGACTGGTCAAATCTAGATGGTTCGTCTATATCAAGCCAGGGGCGCCAGATCTGCAGAAACTTTGTGTGAGTGTCTAACAGCATAGCCGTTAGTTTCTCATTAACCATTATAAAATTCATCCGATTTTTGTCTGCGTCGAAGCTGAGGAGGGGGGTCTTCCAAGCCCTTGTGATCGTTAATTTGGTAGCCATGAATAGATATGATGCCTGCTCCCACTCAGGACGAAGCAGACCCACTAATGGTTTAAATAATAGCACCTCGTATGGGTTGCGCTTAATGTTTGTGTTGAAACATAGTGCGGAGAAGGGCATAGACCCTAATCCATAATCTGCAAACCTTAGGGCAAATCCACCAAATATGGGCCATGGTGCCTATCTATTGCCAACCCCAAAAGCAAGTCGGGGGGTATGCAGGAATAAAATGAGCCAGACGGGCAGGCATGTAATACCATCTATAAAGGACCTTATAGGCATTTTCTTAAATAACAACATTCCTTGAACATTTAGACAATCCCTGGGTCATGATCCACCAGTCTTGCTGATCCAAACTTCCCCCGAGTTCCGACTGCCAATGCTGGTGGTAAGAACGAACCGGGGGCGTTCTATATGAAATAATAGTGGAGTAAACAAGAGAGATTAAGCCCAGAGCATGGGGTCTTTGAGAGTCTCTACAGAGACTTTCAAAGGTGGTCAGCCTATAGGGTCCCGGATGTGCCTGTATCAGTGTGTTGATAAAGTGTCAGTGTTGAAGGTAGCAAAGAGCAAAAAATGTACATCGTGGAAGCCGTGGGTTAGCCACCATGCAAACTGTCTGGGATTGTCACGCCCAGGGGGAAATAATGGATTATGGAGTGAACGCAGCAAAGGCAGGTGGGTGGAAATGAAACTAGCGGAGTATTTAATAGCATCCCAAAGTCGAAGCGTGTGCGTTAACATCGGACCAAGAGGAGAAGGGCGATGAATAGGTGAAAGCCACGGCAAAAAAGAGAGTGGTATTGGGTGGGAATCCATCAGGTCAATGGTAGCCCACAAGGGGATATTGTGAGATACATGAAGATAGGCTAAGGGAGCAATATTAGCTGCTAGATAGTAAGCCTGAAGATTCAGAACAGACAGCCCTCCCTTGGTCTTGCGGGCAAATAAAATCTGTTTGTTAATTCTGGGTCTAGTGGAGCCCCAGACAAAAGACAGGAGCCTCCGCTGATGGATGCGCATTATATGTGAAGGGACTGGGACTGGTAAAACTCGAAACACATACAGTAATTTGGGGAGATAAGTCATACGAATCGCATTGATTCTACAGAACCATGAAAGGGGAAAGTGAGTCCAGGAGGACAACATCTCTGTCAAATCCTTAAAAACAGAGGGAAAGTTAGCCTGATATAGTCCTTTGTAAGTTGGGGTGAGCTTAATCCCCAAATAAGGCAAAGCTAAGAACCATTGAATAGGGAACGAATGTTTCAGAGTCACCAACAACGACGGTGAAAGAGTAACCAACATGGCGTTAGACTTAGCAGGGTTGACACAAAGGCCTGAAAGAGCAGTGAAAGAATCCAGGACCACGAGTAGGTTTGGCAGGGTAACCTGACAATAATATATCATCAGCAAACAGGGATAACTTATGCTGAGAACCAGCAATATCCAGCTACTTGAATAATATGGCCCAGAAGGACAGCCTTGTAAGCTTCTCATACTTTCACCGAAGAAGAGACAAAACCCGAGTTAAGCTGAAAATATTCAGAGGATTTGCTCAAGAGTTCCCCCTGAACCTCCTGCAGTGAAAGCAGGGAGTCATTCATAATCCATGAAAAATAAGAAGGCTTGCAGAGGAGAGATCGACAAACCACCAAAATGGGGTCATGGGTACCGTAAGAATAGAAGTGGAAAGCACAAGAGGGAGATGTTTACATAGCACAAAAGTATGGTCAATTCTAGAGTGGGAATGATGAGGATGAGAATATTGAGTGTAGTCTTTCCCCCTAGGGTGGAGCTCACACCATAAGTCTACCAAGTCATGGGTTCGCAAAGTATGGGTGAAAGATTTAGCTACAGTGGAAGGATTAAAGTCCTCCGGGGGATAATTACCAAGGGTAGGATTTAAAACTAAATTGGAATCCCCCACCTCCAAGAAAATACCCCATTGATGGATTGCTAGAAGGGAGCAGATATGTGATAAAAAGGGTCCAGGATTGAGATTAGGAGATTAGATTGTAAGCTCCAGGGAGCAGGGCCCTCCTTTCCCTATTGTATTGAACTGTATTGTTGCTGTATTGTCTCCCGTTATATTGTAAAGTGCTGAGCAAACTGTTGGCGTTATATAAATCCTGTATAATAATAATAATAGATCAAAATTGTGATGTCAACATCCTGAATCGTGCCCTGTAACAAAAGATATCTACCACTTGGGTCAGCAATACACTTCACGCAGACAAATGGGGTTTTCTTGTGAAAGGCAATAAGGACTCCCCTTTGTTTAGTAGGGCCAGTAGCCTGAAGCCTGAGGATAGTGTGCATCTAAATATTTTGGGCTAGAGGTGGTTGAGAAGTGAGTTTCCTGCAGACAAGCAATATCCACATGGCAAGCCAAGAGAAACTTGAACATCTTCACCTGTTTCTGAGGGGAATTCATTCCCTGAACATTCAGGGATAGCCAATTCAGCGACATGGCAACTGAAAAGGAAGAAGATAGTCTCTGTCACGATCCCCGGGAACCCTGAAAAAACGTTGGTGAAAACACAAAATACACTGGACAAGAAACCAAGAAAAGGAAAAAAAGGCATGAAAGGAGAAAGAAGACAAGAAACCATCTGGTATACAAACAATATACATTTGACACAGTAATGTTAGTGCGAATATCATAGTAACCAACTGTGGGGGATAAATCCACAAAAAGGCTGAGTAGTGGGCAGGATAACGATCCAGTCCACACATCAGCTCGGAGGGGTACGCAGTAGTCCTCCGCAATCACTCGGCTTAGCTAAAACAACAAAATAGTTAGCAAACAACTTAGACTAATAAACTCCACAATCAGGTGATCAACAAATAGCTAATAAGGCTATAGGAGTGATGGTCTTCTAGTAACTCAAAGGTGGGGAAACTCCTGGATAACTATAGGTGTGAATCCACTCATGGGCCAGCCTAGTAAACAGAGCCACACCCACAGCAGAAGATCCACATTCAGTTCTGCTAACCATTAGCAGCATGCAAAAAAGAATCTAAACAGGACTGACACAACTACTGAGGCATGGACCTCAGCAAAGGAAGTGATACATTACGTAACTAAGCAAGAGCATATATGGGAAGTGTAGCCCACACCTCACAAAATGGGAAAATGTGAAGACCCAACTGGATACAGAATGTCAGCTCGCAGAGACTTCCTGGAAATGCTGAGCCTGAAAAGAACGAAGAGCTTGAGAGTTGCTTTGACTTGGAGGGGGTGACTTGCATGAAGACTTGGAGCCCCACAGACATGCAGGGACCATAGCCTTCAGAGTCTGGGAATGTGGCAATTCCGATTTCAGTTCCTGAAAATGTTGACGAAGATCCGCGGGGGACGAAGCCTGGAACTGACAACCTTGATAGGAGAAAGAGAGCTTTAATGGGAATCCCCATCTGTATTTGATATCAGCCGACTGTAGAATTTGAAGGTAGGGCCTAAGGATACAAAGTTTTGCAATTGTGACTGGGGACAAGTCGGCAAACAACTGAAGGGAGTTACCCTGAAATTCCAAAGCTGATCAATTCTGAGCCGCCTGTAGTAGGTGCTCTTTAGTTCGGTAAAAATGGAACGTAATAATAATGTCCCTGGGAGGGCCCTATGGGTTAGGGGCTAAAGCTCTGTGGATACGGTCAAATTCCAGTCTTTCTAGGGGGATCTCAGGAGACAGTTCTTGAAAAAGGACAGTAGCGGTGCCCTGTAAGTCAGTAATCACCCTACGGATGTGGAGATTGTCTCTACGGGCCCTGTTCTCAACACCTTCCAATTTATACTTTAAAGTGTCTAGCTCAGCATGCAAGTCCTCCACCTCTTGTTCATGGCCCTCTAAAACCGTAGTCGCCAGATTCATACATTGTTCTAGTTGGTGAGCACGATGTCCCAATTCCTTAAGACCCTTTACCAGATCAGAGGATAACTTGTGAGAGGCGGTTGTAATCTCCTCCCGCACAATGGAACGGAATTTGAGTAATAAGGCTTCAGGATTGTGATCAAAAGAACTGGTTAGAATAGAGGGAAACTGCTGATGACTGTCCTCACCAGATTTCGGATCCCCTGTGAGCCGCGTAGTGTCACTGGGCTCAGGAGGGCTGGGCGCCATCTTATCGGGCTGCCGGAGTGGGGAACCTTTTTGCTGAGCCCGATGTTTAGGCTTGGTGCATGGGGTGCAATGCATCTTCGGGTGTGGGCCAGATGTTCCGCAAGCCCCTCCAACCCTTGGTATCAATATGTGGGGGTGTAAGAGCCCGATATGCCAAGGTAGTTGTTCCAGTGGCACGGAGCAGGGAGATTAAGTGGCCATCGACCCTGGCTATGTCCCCCCATGGGGAGATCTGTTTACATAGGAGCAATCTTCACTGGACAGCCTTAGGCTTCAAAATGTAAAAACAAATGATCACAATAGAAGGGAGGGGGGTAGCCACAGACCGCCCCACTGAACCTCTGGGTCAGATCAATTTTCCTCTTCCTCGGGGAGAGCACCTCCAGACACCGGCCTCAGCAAGGATTTAGGCCCCAGCACAGGGATAGGGGCAACACAGGGCTCTACACTCCCCCAGGCAGCAGCTCCACTGCCCAGGATCCAAGCTATGTGTGGGCGCTGTACAGGCCAGGTCCGGGCCTCTTGTAGGCCTCATAGGCCACAGTAGGCCTCAATCCTCCGGGTCCATGGATGGGGACAGACTGGGGCCGGGAACCAAGTGGCCGGCCGGCGGGTCCAGATACAGCGTAGTCCATGATAGGCCTCATAGGCCACGATCCTCCGGGATGTCGGGCGGGAATCAATCTGGTCCACATCCGGGTAGTGGCCAAAGAATACAGGGGTCCCCACTGGGAGCAAAACCCCTCTAATCCCAGGATGGAGGCAGATTCTAGGGAGAGGCAGCAGAGCTCTCTCCCCATACATCTGTTCCAGTTGCCATCTTGGACACACCCCCCGTGTGTGTTTTTCATGTGTTATGGTAATGATTCTGCAACTTTGGTTTGTAAAAGTTAAAGTGGTCCTAAAGGCAGAAGGTTTTTTCTTTTAACTTAATGCATTCTATGCATTAGGGTAAAAAAACTTCTGGGTGAAGCCCCCCCCCCAGTCCCTCCCTTATACCTACCTGAACCCCATCTCAATCCAGAGATGTGCATGTGAGCAGTGGACTGGGACTTTCTCTCCTCATGTGCTCATGCAGCAAAGGGAGCCATTGGCTCCTGCTGCTGTCAATCACAGCCAGTAAACCAATGAGCAGAGAGTTGGGGGGGGCGGGGAGGGGTTGAGACACAGTCTGTGTGTGAATGGACAATGTCCATTCACAGGAGAGCGGCTCGGAAGCAAGCCTGCTCAAGTGCCCTCCATAGAAAGAGGCTTGCTCTGGGGGCACTCAGTAAGGGGAGGGGCCAGGACCACCAGCGGGGGACCCAAAAAGAAGAGGATTGGGGCTAGTATGTGCAAAACCATTGCACAGAGCAGGTAAGTATAAAATGTTTATTTTTTTAAATAAAATTACAACCTTTAGAACCACTTTAAATACATGAAACAGTGCAAATTGTTGTGCAGTTACAATGTAGCAACCATAAGGGTTACAAAGCTTTGCATATATATGTCTATACTGAGATCATGAAGAGAATGATAACACTAATTTTTGAATGTTGTATGTATTTGGTAGTAATCACACAGATTTAACCTCTTGATATAAACCAAGTAGAGGAGCAACTGGCTTGACCACAAGCTGTAGTCTTCTGTAGTCTGCCTACTGTACTCACTGAAATTTACTGTATGACCTGTTATTGCTAATAGTGATTAATCTTGGTAATCACATGATCAGGAACAAAACAAATTGGTATCTGACCAGCTCACACAGAGAGCGCACTGCTACTGAAAACTAATCATTTTATCACCATGCCTTGATAATCAAGGTAGCACGTTTTTCTTGTTTCAAAGTGATTACCATAATTGGCAAATCATAATTATCATATGATTGAAAATGACAAAGGACACATGATAACTGTCATCAGTGCACACCAGGCTTGCCTAAAATGGCATCTGAAGCCCAGAAGCATTTGTCACCAGCTTTATTATATTGTAGTTTTACTTTGGTTCTGAAACGAGAGGGCTCTTCACAACAGTGTACACAATAAAGCCACCAACTCATCTCCATTTCTCTTTTCCCTTTGTAACAAATTGAATTCAATGTTCTACACCTGTGCTTACACAATAAACACACGTGTGGTGCATACATCAGAAAACTCAATCTATGCTGGTTCAAGGACAGAAGTATTTTGCTCTCAACAATTCTTTATTTTACAAAAATAGTTCCAAGCAGCTTAAAAAAAAACCTATAATATTTGCTGCCACCAGGAAATGTAAAGATCTGTCATCTAAAAAACAGCTAAGCCCGGAGTACCTTCACATTTAAACTAGCACACAGAGCATTACAGAGCCCTTTCCATAGTACTGAGCATCACATGTCCATCTATTATTTTTTCCAAAAGGGAATATCCACATTTTTTACTTTATGAATTTAGTTTCTGGGATAATGCATCTGTCTCTCCCACATGATCCCTTGATGTGGTCATGTTCTCAACATTTAATTCTAATCTGGAGCTCTACCAGCCCTTGTTTCTCCATGCAAGGTTCCACAAAGTTACTTTGTCTCAAACATTTTAATTGTAACCATGAGTGCCAATGTTAAACATTTATTTATTTCAGGTACTTATATAGCACTGGCAATTTGCATATATGTTGTACATTCACATCAATCCCTAACCCTTTAAGGAGCGCACAATCTAAGGTCCCTAACTCACATTCATAAATACACATACTAGGGACAATTTAGACAGAATCCAATTAACCTACCAGCATATCTTTGGAGTGTGGGAGAAAACCAGAGTACCCAGAGAAAACCCACACAGGCACATGGAGAACATGCAAACTCCAGGCAGGTGGTGCCATGGTTGGGATTTGAACCCACAACTCTAGTACTGCCAGGTGGAAGTGCTAACCATTTAGACATTGTTCCGCCCAAACATGAAATCTACTATTGCATCAGCTTAAACACATATCCATTCATTCCTTTATTTCTATGTACTTCCAATATAAATGGCATTAGCGCATAATGTGCACATAAATAGCCCACTATATTAAACAAGCCTTTTCTTCACTGTATCCAATGGCAAACATTTACATTGCTCATATTGCCTTATCATAATACAAGCATAGTTCAGTAAATTCAAAGGCTCACATCCACGCTGATCATGCATTTTTCCAGAACATAATAATGTCACATACATGCACAGTTTCTGTTGCAAAATGTCCTCAAGGGATTTTGTACAACATCAGTATGTAAAATTCTATTGTATGCAAAATCAGAGGATAGCCAGCTATCTTCAAACGCACACAGTTACAAAGTGAACAGACTTATCTGGAAGATCATTGCTTTTAAAATCAAGGTCAAGCATCCCAAACAATATCATGATGTGATTGAAGTATATTGATGAAATGCAGCATCCCAAATACCCAGTGCAGTGCCATGTGGATATATGTCTAATATAGCATACACAGTTTATTTGAATGGTCTGTGACTGATGGGGACCACCCCAAATACCTGGAAAACAGATGAAGTGGGAGAAATATGAGATAAAGCTGCTGCTCAGTTTCAAACCTCATAGCTCATGTTAAATTCTCAATACAGTTTGATGAAGTATTTAAGTTTTTGCATTCTGCATCTAATTTTTTTTAATTACTATTCTGCATTGGAGATTAACCACTTGATGACCAGCAGATTAACATTTACTGCTGGCTGGTAGCTCTGTTGTTGCCCTGCAACATACCAATATGTCATCTGGGTTTTCAGGCACGCGCCCCCTGCTGCTTGTGCTGTGGTTGGACATAGCACAAGTTTGTCAACAGTGAACCTGCACAGCACAAAGATCAGTGTGTTAGTAAACACAGAACACAGATCTGACTCCCTCATCTCACTTACCATTCAGAACTGAGCTCAGGGTCGAAAACCCAGACACTCCCTGAGTTAAATCAGCACACATACACTTGTAAGGGACACAGTTAACCCCTTGATTGCTCTTCTGATCACCCCGGTCACCCAGCCATTGTCATTGGTACAGTGACAGTGTACAGTATTATCACTGTTTTTTCAGACTTTTATCATTTATGTATTAAAAAAATAAAAAATGCAGTGCCACCAAAAGAAAGCTCTATTCATATGAAAAAAACTTACATAAATATAATTTGGATAAAGTGTTGCATGATCGGGCAATTGCCAGTTAAAGTACCAGAGTGCTGAATAGCAAAAAATGCCCTGGTCATGAAGGTGGTAAAACCTTCTGGAGGTCAAGTAGTTAAGACTTGGGTACTTTTTAGATGTGAATATTTTGTTTTGCCAGAATACACATGGTAGACTCAGAAGTCAGCTGGAAAAAAATTCTATGGTCTGATGAGGCTACAGTTGAGCTTTTTTGGCTAGCTTCTTAATGCCTGGCATCAACCAACCCCTGAATACTATCATAAACACACCACTCAGACCATAAAGCATGGAGTTGACAGCAACATGCTGTAGGGACGTTTCTGTGCAGCAGGCCCTGGAAGAATTGTAAGGGTGGAATGAACCTGGCAAAATACATAGAAATCCTGCAGGAAGTCCTGATGCAGTTTGAAAGAAACCTAAGACTTGGGAGAAGATATCAGCTAGACAATGACTCCTAGCATAAAGTGCAAACGACACAAGAATAGCTTAAGACAACATTAATGTCCTGTAATGGTCAAGTCAGAGTCCAGATCTCAATTTGAGAGAAAATATGTGGCCAAACTTAAAAAAGATTTTTCACTGGCCACCCCCATGCAACCTAAAAGAGCTTGAGCAGCCTTGCAGAGAGAAATACGGAAACATTGCAGAGTTCAGATATCCAAAGGTTATGTAAAGTTATTTGCACATACTCTGGGCTGTATTTGCTGTCAAAGATGCATCTACTAAATGGTAACTTGAAGGGGATGTACTGTATACTTGTGCAGTCATTCATTTTGTGTGTTCTTGTTTGTAATTAATTTAAACCCCTTTGCATAGATCTGCTTTCACTGTGACATTGCAAAGATGCATTGTCAGTGTGACATATAAGAGAATATCTCTGTCGATCAGTGTCAAAAATCCAAAATTAAATTGTCTGTGATTGAACTTTCTATGACAATAAAACTGAAACATTTTCAAGCCAGTAAATAAATTTAGTGGCACAATATACTATGTTAATTCCATGTAATGGGATATTAACAAATGTATTTAATTGGGTTAACTCTGTGTAATAATAAATAATATTTGCTAATTGCATTATAAGCTCCATTAACCAATTTAAAAACCTTTTATTAGCAATAGGCTCTAGTGTGAGTATGTAGTGATTAGTTGGGAGAATAGGAGATTGGATAATCAGTATGACAACATGGTAAAATGTAATTAGCAAAAGGTTATATGTTTAAAAAAATTATATTGTAAAGTAGTTACTACTGAATTGCCTTTTTATGTTCTGTATAATAATGTTATTATATACTAATAATATTCTATGTAAACATTTACGTAGAAATTTCTATTTCTATTTTTCTAAATGCTTGGGCACTTCCTCTATCCTCCTAGCTTGAAATTTAGCTCATACTGAGCTTAACCACAGATGGCTCATTAAAGTAACAATAAAGAAAGGTAGAGTATTCTATCTGACTCTCCACTAATTACATAGTTGCCAACATTTGAAAATAATTAGTAATGACACCTTGAAGAGATTAAGACCGGGTTCACACATGTGCTGGGCCGGTTGTGCGATTTTTCAAAGGAGTCCAGTGCGGTTTCGTTCAGCAGTTCAGGTGCGATTCAGGTGCAAATTTTTAAAGTGTATGGCACTTGAAATCGCACCTGAACCAGACTGAAAATCGTACCTGACTCTTTTTAAGATATGGGCTCTGCAATCAGCATTCAAATATATCCCTTTCCGTCACCTCCCCCACTGTATTTTTTGCAGTTTCCTTCCAACAGGCACTACAGCATTGACATAACGAAAAATACCCCCACTTGAATACTGTTCAATATGCATGTCACCAATACCTTTACCCCTTAAATGTTTTACATTTATTAAGAAGACTCAATAGTCCAATAGGCATTCCCCTGTCAAAAATGACCCACACTGATCTGGTAACATTGTATCACAAAGAGGTGTCTCTATTCCAATATTCATCCCTGCAATTTATTTGCATATGTATTGTATGGTAGTATGTATGTGTATACTGATGTTGTTGGGTAGGCACATGGATCAATTGGTATTGGTGTACTCCCATCTCTCTGAATGGGCATGCACCATTGAAATGCTGAGATGTATCCCTTTAAAAAGTACAGACAGCAGTATGTGGTTAGATGGAGCATGTAAGTCAAGAAAGACTAATTTCAGGACATGAGCTTACCTCTAGTCCTAGTGAGCTGTTTGTTGTAAAGGAATTATCAGCTATATTAGCTAATATTAGCCAGTGCTCTTCTCTACATTCACTCCATGTACATGCTTTAAGATGTTGGATGCTACACCAGTGTTTCTCAACCTTTTTTCAGTCAAAGCACTCTATAAAATTGTGGACAGTCCTGAGGCACCCTTTAAAATTATGGACAGTCTTGAGGCACCCTGTTCTAAAATGTGAAAAACAATTCTAATAGTTTTATATAACGCAGCAACATCTACACATGCAGGACAACCAGCATTAGAGGTGATTTATTCTTCCAAAGCAAATACACATTTGCACACTGGTACAGACTAATATTCTGGTGTTTCTCTTCTCCTTCATTTTTTCTCCATCACTGAGCTAATGTGACCCCAGCATTGATGGAGAGGGGCAGGGAAAGGTCAAACTAGGATGCTGTGCAGGCAACCGACATTCTCCATATCAACTGATGATGTCATTAGTTGTCAGGACATCGGTGGCTAGAAGATCGTAATGATGCACAATGAAAACCTGTGGCTTGTGTAAC
The DNA here is from genome assembly GCF_062004578.1 of Staurois parvus. Lineage (NCBI taxonomy): Eukaryota > Metazoa > Chordata > Amphibia > Anura > Ranidae > Staurois > Staurois parvus. Next base: position 77,326 of record NW_028318193.1, read on the forward strand.
TAAAAGGCAGGCTTGTTCCACCCACTGGCTTGTATACACGTTTTGGGAAATTTTTAGACATTTTGACAAGGCACCCCTGAAGAAACCTCAAGGCACCCGGGGGTGCCTAGGCACCCTGGTTGAGAAAGGCTGTGCTACACCTACAGACTTGTTGATGTTACCCACATGGAACAGAAACACTTTACATATCTATCAGATATTTTCAGCTTCACCTTTCCGGGCATTTGGAGCTAATACAGACCAAGGGCATGGTTCTTGGAGATTGGGAGAGTCCTTCCAAATCTGCATACTTACACTCTAAAGAGGAACGTTTGGACAAGATCATTTGCAGATTCTGTAATGCATGGACTTTGGTGGCTGAATCACCTAATGGCTTTGTATCTCATTGACTTGTGTAACATGTTTTCTTTGCTACAGAAACCTAAAGGTGAACTCCAGTCTACTGTAGAACTACACTTTGCATTAGCCTCTTTGCATGCACTGTATAGGTCAAATGATCATTTTGTCTAGGAGCAAGGAATACGCAGCATTACTTACCCTATTCCTCACTTCTGCAGAATTCCTCCCTGATGTGTGACTGGTCCCATAATGCTGCTACTCTTCACTGCTTAACCAGGATTTTAAATAAGTGACTAACAAATTCAAGCCTAACTTCAGCTAATAATTTCAGTTACAGCAACACTTGTGTTTCTGTTGTGATAAAGTTTTAAACTACATGAATAAATGCTAAACACTGTTTAGCACTGTTAAAGGATAAGTTCACCTTTTGACCAAAAATAATAAAATGCAATTTTTTTTGCAGGTAAGAAAATGTGCATTTATTATTTTTGGTTGCAGGGGCCTGTAAAGCATTGCACCAGACATCAGCAGTTCGCTGGTGCCATGCAGGTCTCCTGCAGACCTGTCAGTAAATCTGCTTGCCCGGAGGGGATGTACAGACTAGCAGATATATTGACAGGAAGACTCAATGAACTACCATGGTGCTGTGATCTTGTGGGCAGAGCTGTGCTGTTTTTAAAAAGTGACAGCTAGTATAAGGAACTTCTTCCCATACTGCTGTGACGTGAAGAGGGATGGGGGGGGGGGGGATCAGGCAGCAGCTACAGCATTGGGATCATGTTAGATGTTCCACCCTAAAAACGGGTAAAACATGTAACATGTTCCCAAAGGTGAACTTATCCTTTAAATGGTTTGTCTCAATGTACTACCTGCTCTTTTGCTGGACATCTTGGTCTGTTAAATAATGCTGACAAATAACAGACTTACCAGCAGGATCTACAGGTAATAAAACAAGGGGGGAAACATAAGGGGCTAAGTATTATTTGCCTCTTTACGCGCTTTCCTGCGATCATTATACATACTGTCATTATGCTTTTCTCATACCTCTGCCCCTTCATCGGCCTCTGTAAGGTAACCGATGCTTCAGATCAATACTTCTGCCAGTGTTGCGACTCCATCAGGCTGTTTGGGGAACTGAGACCTGTTGTGCCTTCCTTCACCTCTTATTATTTATAATGCTCTGATAATGTTCCATAATACGCTAACTGTTGCATATACTTTTTCATCCATTGTATGCATTTTTGCTCTCATGTGATGCTTGTACCTGCTGTATGCTCTGAGCTCTTCAATAAATATTATGGAAAAAAAAACAAGGGGGGAATCAGAAAAACACATTTTGTTTATGATATTGTCAGACTGTACCATAATTTGCCAATAATTCCACTTTAACATTCAACTACTTTACATTAACCTTAAAATCTAAACATTTACCCTTAACATATAAGCTATGTTCAGGGGCGGACTGACAACTCATGGGGCCCCAGGGCAATAGGGGATCAAGGGGCCCGTTTCCTTGCCTACACTCAAAAAAGCATATGAAAAAGGTACCAGGGGGCATCTCATGGGGCCCCCTACTGACCCCGGGCCCTCGGGCAGTGCTCGAGTTTCCAAATGGTCAGTCCGTCCCTGGCTATGTTAGTGTAGCACTACCCCCTTGTGAGTTGCTAATGATATCCAGGCAATCTGCATTCTGCACACAAGCTTGTATCCAGAGTCAAAATCAGTCCTTGAGATTAGTTTTTTTGTTTATTAAGAGGATTTACTGTAGAACTTGGATAGGGTAAGGGGGGGGGGGGTATAGGATGCCAAAAGGAACCAAAACTGAGGACAAACTTCCTGGAACTATTTACAAGCTGTCTCTGCAGCACAGTCTCTGTTGGAGAGCTATCCAGCATCTCCTTGCTGTACCACCCCAGACCCTGGATGAACTTCTCCTCTTCACCCAGCAATCTGGAGGTATCCCTGAGCAGGGGATCCAGTTCATGTCCCTTTAAATAGATGATCAGTCACAGATAGTGGGCCAATCCAGTTTCCCACCAGAGTGCTCCTTCCCCTCTCCACCCTGGGGTGTAGGTGTACTCACTCAGATCCTCTCCTGTACCTCTCATGGGCTGGCTGCTGCTACCAGGCTTGTCAGCTGGTTCTCCTTCCCTGCCATACAGGTGGTCCTCTCTCAGGGGGCCAGTGAGCTTTCTGCCTCTCCAGCTCCAGGCTTGCAGGCAGGCCCCATCCCACTAGTCCTCCAGGCAGCTTCCTTCCTCAGCCTCACATCTTCCTCTCTCCTTCTTCCACCCGACTCCTCTCCCACACACCACCCTCTTGCTTCTGAGCAGGCTCCAACACTTTTTAAGGGGTTCCAGCCCCTTGCCAACTGCTTGTTGGGGATTGGCTAGGACCCCTTAAGAGTGCAGCCAGCCACACCTCAGATCCACTCACTGCCTCTATGGCCTTCCTTCAAAAGCCCTGGGGGGGAATTCCAGAAGGGCTGGCCTACCGAGCCTCTCAGGCTCTGACCACAATTTATTTATTATTTATTACAGGTACTTATATAGCGCTGTTAATTTACTCAGCGCTCTACATATATATATATATATATTATACATTTACATCGGTCCCTAACCCTCAAGGGGCTTACAATCTAAGGTCCCTAACTCACATTCATACATACATGTACGAGGGTCAATTAAGACAGGAGCCAATCCACCTACCAGCAAACCCTATCTGGCTCTTACACCTGGGCTGCTGCTCAGCCCCTGTCTAACCATTGGAGTCTAGCTCCCACTGGCTAAACTAGGAGGATGCTACACTAGCACTACCCTTAGGCCTTGTTCACACCATACATGCATAAAAACTGATGGAAAAACTGTGCAGATTTTACTTGCAGAGACCTGAGTTGACAACAGTTTTCATGCACGTTTCAGTTCATTTTTCTGCATGTTGACATCAGTTTCCATGCATTTTTTTTAAGCACAGACTGATATCACATTCTGTGTCCTCATTCTGTCATCAGTGCCTGCCATTCTGTCTTCATCATCAGTCCCCATCATTCTATCTGTGTCATCAATGCCTGCCAATCTGTCCTCACCATCAGTCCCCATCATTCTGCCTATCTCATCAGTGCCCACCACTCCTTCCTCCTCCATTCTGTTATCCTCATCTGTGCCGCCATAGTGTTTTCTGCCATTCTGTCCCCCACCATCAGTGTCTCCCACCATTCTGTCCCTTTGTCATCCTTTCCTCTTCATCTGTGCCACCATTCTATCTCCTGAAATTTTGTCCCCCACCATCAGTGCCCAGGAACATTCCCTCTTGCACCAGGCATACCCAAGTTGCAGCATTATCTCAGCTGGGATCCAATGTGAGGGAAAGTAGATGAGCAGTATAGCAGCAGAGCACCGTTCTGCTTTCCTTCCCACTTCCTGTCACATAGGGTCATGCAAAGTGGGGTGGTCAGTTTTGTTGTGTTCCAGTGCAGGACTGTGAGGAAAAATGCATACCTGATGCATAATCCTGCACTGTTCCACATAGGACATGCATTTTGGTGTGAACAAGACACATAAAAAACGGTTGTTTTCTGTGTCTTGCAGAAACGTACAGGTCTCTGCAGAGGGTGTGAACGAGCCCTTAGACATGTGTCTAAATCTCCCCCAGTCTTCGTTCGGATCACTTCTGAAAGGCAGTGAGGAAGCAATGTGATGCCTTCTCACCACTTCTTTTAACCCCATTTTTGCCGGCAAATGTCAAGTCAACTTTTCCGTTGACTACCACAGCATGTAAACACCCCTGTTGTCTGCCTATTGCATTTTTTGGGGGGAGGTTGGTGGGTGGCAAAAACACGGCTCAACCACGCATTTTTTGCCACCTCCCAACTGCAAGTCTAAATGAGGCCTTACACTTTTTAAATTTTTTTTTTTTACACTTTTTCTTTCATTTGTTTGATTTTTTTTCATCTTTAAGTTTTTTTTTAACCATACTTTTTAGGAGAGCTTTGGTAAAATATCAAGGGTCTAAACAGACCTCTGATGTCTCACTTTTGAAACAGAGAAAGGGACTGCCAATATTCCTCAATCCATTTTTCTGTCGCCTCAGATGCACTGCAGAATAAATGAGGTGGCTCTATACAGATCCTCCTGTTCATTCATAAACTGAAGCATAGTAAATATTGTTTACTATGCTTAAGTTATGAATGAACACAGTGAGTAATCGGTACTGATCACTGACTGTGTTTATTCAGAAAAGGAAGGGGCCTGTAAATTACATATTTACAGGTTTCCTCACCAGCTTTCCAGGCTGAAAAATCCCCTTGTGTTTCGTAAAGGTAACCTATCACAAACCTAGGTGATTTAAACTAAGCCTATGTGGATAAAAATTAATAAACAGAGGTCACCCTTGGTAAAAACGCTATGTCAAAACTATCAGTAGATGCAAAGATTCAAAGATAATGGCAGCTGACAGTACAGTTGTGTTCAAAATAATAGCAGTCAGACATCACTAACCTGATCAATCACTGTTTTTGGTAGAAATGATATTTCTACATGGCAAATAATTTACTAGCAGGTGTAGTAGAGTAGTAGAAATCCAACAGACCCAACAGTCATGACATGCATGCTGCTGATTCTGTGTAATTGAATCACTAATTGAAAGGGGCATGTTCAAAATAATAGCAGTGTGGAGTTCTATTAGTGAGGTCATTCATTCTTTGAAAAACAGGTGGCAATTATTGCCCTTATTTAAGGAAGGAAGGCAGCAAATGTTGTACATGCTGGTTACAGTGCATTTCTCTCTGAAATTCTGAGGAAAATGGGTTGTTCCAGACATTGTTCAGAAGAACAGCGTACCTTGATTAAAAAGTTGATTGGAGAGGGGAAAACATATAAAGAAGTGCAGAAAATGATAGGCTGCTCAGCTAAAATGATCGCAAATGCTTTAAAATGGCAACCAAAACCTGAAAGATGTGGAAGAAAGCGAAAAACTACCATTCATGTGGATAGAAGAATAGCCAAAATGGCAAGGACTCATCCAACAATCAGCTCCAGGAAGATCAAAGAAGGTCTAAAGTTACCTGTGAGTACTGTTACAATTAGAAGACACCTGTGTGAAGCCAAGCTATCTGCAAGAAGCCCCCGCAAAGTCCCACTGTTGAAAAAAAAGACGTGCTGAAGAGGTTACAATTTGCCAAAGAGCACATTGACTGGCCTAAAGAGAAATGGCGCAACATTTTGTGGAATGATGAAAGTAAGATTGTTCTTTTTGGGTCTAGTGGCCAGAGGCAGTTTGTCAGACGACCCCCAAACACTGAATTCAAGCCACAGTACACTGTGAAGACAGTGAAGCATGGTTGCGCAAGCATCATGATATGGGGATGTTTCTCATACTACGGTATTGGGCCTATTTACCGCATACCAGGGATCATGGATCAGTTTGAATACATCAGAATACTTAAAGAGGTCATGCTGCCTTATGCTGAAGAGGAAATGCCCTTGAAATGGGTGTTCCAACAAGACAACGACCCCAAACACAACAGTAAACGTGCAACATCTTGGTTCCAGACCAACAAGATTGACGTTATGGAGTGGCCAGCCCAATCCCGGATCTTAATCCAATAGAAAACTTGTGGGGTGACATCAAAAATGCAGTTTCTGAGGCAAAACCAAGAAATAGAGAAGAACTGTGGAATGTAGTCCAATCATCCTGGGCTGGAATACCTGTTCACAGGTGCCAGAAGTTGGTTGACTCCATGCAACACAGATGTACAGCAGTTCTCAGAAACAGTGCTTATACAACTAAATATTAATTAAGTGATTCAAAGGAAAGCAAAATCTTCAAACATTTTTCAGTTTATATAGTGAATGTTTGAGTTTGTAAAGAAGAATACAAACACTGCTATTTTTTTTTAACAGTCTGATATTCACTTTTCTTCAATTTTTTTAGAGGAACAAGACAAGTTTGATATATTTTTCTTCATGTTTTGATTTGGAGTAGAATGTGTAGTGTTCCCAATGCATTTGTGTGTATGGAAATAAAAGCTATTAGAAGGATTTTCAGCTTTATTCACTTTTTTCAACACACTGCTAATATTTTGAACACAACTGTATATGTAAACTTTGACAACTTCAAGTCAAAATTGGCCCACTTTTTTAAACGCATAACTTTACTAACCAATTGGGTGACTGAGGAGGTGTAAGGATGCAGGTCAATTTGATTTTTCAAAAGCAGAATTGAGATTTGTATATTGTTCTGCCTCACTCTCATGTATCTTTTGAACTGCGTTTGGTTATTATTGTTCAGTAGTATGCTGGCATCTAGTGACAGTTTTTGGCCACTACAATTTGTTCACTATGTAATTTTGGTTTCTTCCTCTGTCTTCCTTTCCTGTCTATTGCTAGTTAGTTTATTCCTAGCTAGACCCTCCCTGTTTTTTACAGGTTCCCTCAGTCTGTGTTTGTTATTCATAGAGACAGGGCTCAGGAAAGGCATTGTCTTTTTACACATCAAAAGAGTGCAAAACATCCTCTGTATTGCAATTATGGTAGCTGAAGTAAAATTGCATTGAATTCAACTTTTGTGTGTTATTGAAGAGTTAAACTTTCTTTCTGGTGACTATACTGTCCAGACAGACTGGGTCTAGGGAGGTTTGTGCCTAGTGACATGCAAAAAGCGACATGTGAAACAAGACACATATATTTGCATATATTTGCCTAACTTTATTTGCCTATATTTCTGGCAATTCTGATCATTCTTGATATGTGGTTTTCATTGGAGTGAATTCTGCTGACATATTACCTCATTGTTGTATTATTTTAAAGCAGTATTCAACCCAAAAGCAAACATTTATTATATTGCAGCTTACCAATTCTTAAATGTGATGTCTGTATTAATTTCCTTTTTTAGGCTTTCTTTCTTTTATTTCGGCTGGTGATTCAGCCAGTAAGTCTGTTGTTTTTTAGGATCTTAATCTGTCCAGCAGAATGTATCAGTTTACATGGTTGAGATCATTTAACACTGGCATTGGTGATTAAAATGATCTGCTTTTAATTATTCATGTATCCCAAAAGGAAAAAAAACCTGTTTTATGTAACTGATTATAAGCTGGAGTTTGGCTTTAATTTGTTTTTGCATTCAAATCTGCTAATACATTTAACACTCCAATTTCCCCAGACTGCCAATGCTGCAGTCTGCTGTGTCCTGTACTCATTTCTCTAGTGTTGCATCTTACTAATACAGGAGGTGTGTTACTGGCCAGATCACCAGGTGAAAACAGAGGGGAAATAAAGCCTGAGAAAAGAAAACTGATGAAGCCACCACATCTAATGATTGCAAAACATTTTTTGGTTTTGGGTTTAATAGGGTTGGTCATTGGTTGCTAGAACGGTGGCGGATGAGTGGTCATCAGCATTCTAGCAACCTCTACTGCATGACTTGTCTTCCACAAAGCATCATTGGTTGCTAGGACATGTTGTAGTGAAGTATTTATTTTTTTACTAAACTGCTCCAAACACTTTTCCTGCACTGCACCTTTTAGGGCTCGGCCTTTTGGCTAAGTCCAGGGCAATTTTTATGCTACGGGCCTCAGGGCCTAGCCAGTGCACAATTGCACGGCCACTTTTTTATTTTTACTTATTTATTTTTTCTCCCATGTTTTGTCACTTTTCACTTATGTGTGTGTTTTTTTCCTCACAGATTGTAGGGTGTGGGTCCTCGGGCCTAAACCTGAAGTCTAGGGGGAGGATGTGTGGCCTTTTAGTTCCTTCCTCCCCTGTCCCTAGGGTGGCTTCTCTTCAGGAGAGCCCCCTTACCAAGTACTTGGTGGCTGGTTTAGGCTAGCCACAAGGAAAGGGGTCCGCCAGGCCTTTTGGCTAGGTGGACTACATGGGAACCTTAGTCCCTGTCAGGAGCTTCGTGCCCCGGGGGATCAGGGTAGAGGTCCTACCCCTTCGGGAGGTGGACAAAGCACACCCCTAAGTGCACTTTTTTGCACTAGCACATTTTTTGTTCACTTACGGGTTTTCGTTTTTTGCACTTCCGCGGACTTCAAAAAAAATAAATATTTTTTTTACTAAATAAAATTACTAACAATAAGCAAATACAATTATTAGCAAAATTAATATGTCAGGCATTCCAATCCTCCCAGGTCAGTTGGGGTGGGGGCAGGGGCGGACTGACCATTTGGAAACTCGGTCACTGCCCGAGGGCCCGGGGTCAGTAGGGATCCCCATGAGATGCCCCTGGTACCTTTTTCATAGGCTTTTTTGAGTTTGGGCAAGGACACAGGGGCCCCATGATCCCCTATTGCCCAGGGGCCCCATGAGTTGTCAGTCTGCCCTTGGGTGGGGGATATAATTTTACTAGCACAGCATAAATGCCTTATATCCTGGGGATTCACGTTGCTCTGATTGTCCCCTCCACAATCACAGATATAAGCTTTTAGGTCCTACTGTATTTGGGTGTCTGCCTGTTAAATTAAAGCAATGTTTTTGGATTATGAGAATGAATTAAAACACCGCACCTAGAGGCAACCCACTAAAGCACATTGAGAAAATGCAAGTGTGACAGATTCAACCGGGACAGGGGCTTTTGGAAGGGACTGCAGGCTAGCCTCTTGTCTACTGACTATGGCTCTGACATCTGAGGGGTCTCTATTCTTTAGTGTGTGCCGGGGGGGGGGCTTTGGAGTAGTTTACTTTGGATTCAAGTCCATGTCTTCCCATAACACACAGACTCTGAGAACTGGATTACCAACATACAGTTTTGGTGTCTCTGTGCCCAAATTAGCATTGACTGCTTCATTCCACCTTCTTCCTAGACTCATAGGGGTAGATTTACTAAAACTGGAGCACTCAGAATTTGGTGCAGCTATGCATGGTAGCCAATCAGCTTCTAACTTCAGCTTGTTCACTTAAGCTTTGGCAATAAGACCTGGAAGCTGATTGGTTTCTATGCAGAAGTGAGCCTTATTTTGCATTCACCAGCTTTAGTAAATAAACCCCATAGATTCCAGGAAGATGTTGATATATTTAGCAAAGCAACCTGAAGCTGAGGACTCTTGCTGTAATCTGTTTATTAGGGTGTTGTGTGCTTACTATCTTCTCCCATTGTGTGCCTCTTAGGTGTGCATTCCCATTGTTAATGGGGTTAATTGGGTCACCTATTGGATGTTGGCAAGTCCTTCTGGAGGTGCCTACAAGATAGGATTAGACTGATGTCAGCTTCACCTTGTTGTCTAATTAAAGTGTTTATTCCAAAGTGTAATATTTGTTTTATTGTTCAAGGGGGTGATGGGCCCTATTTCTGGAGTGTATAAAAACTGTATTTCTGTTCAATAAAGAGTTCCAGTTTTGGCATCTAATCTATTCTCGTCTAGTCTTGGGTGCAATGCCTGGCTATAATACCTTCCTGTGGAAGTGCTTCTCTGATGGAATCACCCAATTAGGGTGACAGGCATTCCATCACAGCAAGTATGCCTAATCAGAATTGAGCTCAGGACCTTAGCGCTGTAAGAAAATATTGCTAAATACAAAGCCATTTTTTTCTTTTTTTTTGCAGGTCGAAAACCTCACTGTGCGGGAGGCTACAGGAGGGGAGATGCGGAGACCACAATGTCTGCGGTCAGTGAGTGCACAGTGGAGCCCAACCTGCACTACAAACATTGTTGATACACCACTGAGATAGAGCCAGAGCTTTGCTCTCATGTGAATGCAGAGAAAAAAATGTATTTAGGTGGTGATTAAATAGAAAACGTCTGCAGGGAGTATAAATCAATGGGAAAGCATTATTTAACAGGTGTGTTGTTTATGAAGCCATTTCTTCTGCTTTAAATGTAATCTGCTCTTTGCCTCTCTAAAGTGTTTCTTTTTGTGATTCTCACTAAGTGCATCCCAGAATACGCAGCACATCGGTTCCATTGATTTTACTTATAAAACAACTGTTCAACTAACAAAGACTTGAGAGATAGAGGGGAAGGAGGGGGCCGTGTGTCTTGCTTTCTGCACATGTAGCTAACCTTCTGGGGAGCTTGGACCATAGTGGGAGGGACCGTGCAGCAGGACCACAAAAGAGAGGACAGCAGGTGCAAAATAACAGAGATTGGCAACAAAGAATATTGAGTGGCATGTTGAGGGGGAGATAAGAACAGGGAGGATGCTGCATACTGCTGAGTTGTTGGAGGAAGCAGGCAGCTGGAGTCCCTGCTAAGGCTATGAGCATCATCAGCTCTAAGCAGAGATACTAACTGCATAGTATTGGCTCAGCCAAGGCTGACGTCACCCACCCTCCAGCAGCAGCAGGACCAGAAGTGATTGAATGCACAAAACAGACGGGCAGCCTCTCATCTCATTGCCATCCAAGCCACAGCAACTGCACAGCAAGAACACAAGCTGCACAGACAGACTGTCCACTTTCTAGCTGCAATGTGATGAACAGGCGTCATAGGATCTGATGCTGCATGTGAGGATAAAGGCAGTGGTCCATTCCCTTTGCCTTATCTCCTGGGAAGGTGCTGCGCTGTCATCACCGCTACATAATCAGCTGCAGTAGCCACATGTAGAGGGGACTCAGCCTCCTCCTTGATCTTTTTTTTTCCCTACACTGATGCTGTCTCTCTCTGCTGATGGATAAAGGTCATCTCTTACTGGAACAGCTACTGAAGGTTGCCGCATTAATCAGGATTTTTCCCCTGAACTTTGGATGTATGCATGTGGATTTGTGACCACTAGGATTACAGCAGTAGGATGGGAATTGTCAGACCATTAAAACACCCCAGCTGTTAAACATCATACTGTGGATGTTTATTCAGATACACAGGGATGCAATCCAAAAAATGATGTACTTCTGGCTTGGTATTAGTATTTTGGGATATAGGTGGTAAAATCATGGCCAAAATGCTCAATGTACTCTGTTCTTCTGATTATTAGTACTGCCTCCTGCTGCCTGGGGCTAGATCTTCATGTCTTGTAAGGCCAAAGGACACAGCAACGGGGTCTGTGTTTTGTTAAGAATATATATTTAGACAAACACTAAAGTATTGTTGTTATTCGCACTGTATACACGATTTTACTTCATTTTCACTGTTGGCATATTTATTGTTAGTTTGATCTGGTATAGTTTGCCTCTCAGGTATACAGTCAAATTGTTCTTTCCCAGACAACATGACTCACTTGCAGGCTGGCCTGTCCCCTGAGACTCTAGAAAAAGCCCGGCTGGAGCTTAATGAGAACCCTGATACATTACACCAGGATATCCAGGAGGTAAGGGACATGGTGATCACGCGGCCGGATATTGGTTTCCTCAGGACAGATGATTCCTTCATTTTGAGGTTTTTGAGGGCAAGGAAGTTTAACCACTTTGAAGCTTTCCGCTTGTTGGCACAATACTTTGAGTACCGCCAACAAAACTTGGATATGTTCAAGAACTTCAAGGCCACTGATCCAGGAATAAAGCAAGGGCTTAAGGATGGATTTCCAGGAGTACTCTCCAATCTTGATCACTTTGGCAGGAAGATCTTGGTATTATTTGCTGCCAACTGGGACCAGAGCAGGTAAAGTGGTGGCATTACCTAACAAATATATGAAAATGGTGATTGAGGTATAGGTTACTATGGGTTACTGTGCATCCATTGTACTTTGATCTACCTTAGTAAATGATGGATGGGTTAATATGGGTTACATGAGTACTCTCCAATCTTGATCACTTTGGCAGGAAGATCTTGGTATTATTTGCTGCCAAATGGGACCAGAGCAGGTAAAGTGGTGGCATTATCTAACAAATATATGAAAATGGTGATTGAGGTATAGGTTACTATGGGTTACTGTGCATCCATTGTACTTTGATCTACCTTAGTAAATGATGGATGGGTTAATATGGGTTACAGGAGTACTCTCCAATCTTGATCACTTTGGCAGGAAGATCTTGGTATTATTTGCTGCCAACTGGGACCAGAGCAGGTAAAGTGGTGGCATTACCTAACAAATATATGAAAATGGTGATTGAGGTATAGGTTACTATGGGTTACTGTGCATCCATTGTACTTTGATCCACCTTAGTAAATGATGGATGGATTAATATGGGTTACAGCAGGAGAACTCTCCAATCTTGAACACTTTGTTAGGAAGTTCTTGGTATAATATGCTGCCGACTGGGACCAGAGTAAAGCGGTGGCCTAGATAATCTATCTATCCTATCTATCTATCTATCTATCTATCTATCTATCTATCTCTACATCCCCCTAAAACTGGATGGGTTTCTGAAAAAAACCTTTGGGTAATCTCATTTACCAAAGATCTGTTCCAATGGATTTTCATCTCTGTCCTTACATTGATATAGTCTTGTTAAAGAGAAAGTGCAGGGTGCCAATAGACAAGATCTCTTACTGATCTTTCTTCTATAGGCACCTGAAATTGAATGGGTTACTATGGGTTACTGCAAATGACCACATCCCTTGCTACCTTGGTAAACAATCACATATCAAATAAACCTGTGGGTAAGCAGTCAGCACCATAATCTATTTTGGGGAAACGGTTTATTTGATATGACATTTATTCTAGTGGATACGATTAAGAAATGCATCTTTTCAGGATCCCAGTACAATGGCAATTAGACAGTCCGGGGTCCTAGAAAATGACACAATGGTGTTCAAGGCCCTATTGTATAAGAGGCCAAGCTTTAATTTCTTATTGTTACCAGTATAAAAAGTGGATTAGTGTGCAGTGTACACAATAGTTAATTTAACCAATTCAAATGAATCGGTCACATAAAACTGGTAGTTTGACTAATGACTGATCCTTGCCCTTAATCACTGTTGTCATCTGTGATGCATTTCTAGGAAAGCTTTGTCCACGAAAATACTGTAAATCTTAAGGAAAAATGAAACACTCAGTATGCAGTATGCACAGTGCACTGTTTACATGGATTTACATCTCTGTCCTTGGAATTGATTAGAGGAACTCATTAAAATGCAGATCTTTGTTCTCATTGTTACGTAACAATCCCCACATATTGATTTGTACAGCCATGTTTGGACCACTTTCAAGACAGATCTGGACATTTCTGCAACAGGATCCACCTTTTGTTCATATATTTAAAGAAATAGTACCAATAATATTTACATTGTCCTTCTATTAGATACACATTTTTATATGCATCTAGTACAAAACTCTGTGTCAGAATATTTGTGTATTTTGATCGTAAAGCAAGAGTTTTTTTTTTCTTTCTGTAGAACTTTTTGGTTAGAACAGGTTACTGGACAGCTTTAATTACAGGCTTTGATGAATCAGCCATTTTACATTGACTACATAAACCTAGTTTTGTACATTGCAAACTCCAGGAACTACAGGCTATAACTTGAGTTTGAATTTCCCATGATGATTCTCTTTTGAGAGATGATCCTGCTTGGGGTGGGAGGCATTTAGGACATTAAAGGTTGTAGCATCGAATTAAAGGTTGTTCACACCAAATGCGACTTTGAAATCGCACTACTTCAGCGTGATTTCAAAGCTGCTGATCAGTGCGACTTCATGTGCTGCTTGCCAGAATCTCAATGCAAGTCGCACATGAAATTGAAAATAATAGTGCAGAAACAAATAGGGTGCAGCTTGTCATGGGAATTTGACCTGTTAAGTCACTTGACAAGTCGCACTGGTGTGAACTGGGATTTACTGAGTGGTCATGTTTAATGGAAATTAAACACAAAACAGTCTTAAGGCCTTTGCATTAAGGACTTACGAATGATTGTCAAACTTCCTTTTTTGATGCCCATGCGTACAGTCAGTATTCCATCAAACCATTAAGTTCTAACTGAGAAAAGGATGGCAGCACATCAGGCAATTTTCACTTGTAGTACCTAATATTAAAGGAAACATATCACCCACGCTCCCAATGTGTTCCAGGCACCTTCTGTTCCCTTAACTCACTAATAGCATCGATGTACACCTTACTGTGTAAATCTTATGCACAGATTAAACTAACATTCTATTTGTGAATACTGCTAGCCTCACTCAGAACCCACCATGTGAGAGCATTCAGGCCTATTGTATACATAGGCAGGAAGCGCACTGCTTTATGGTAGGGCAGAAGTATCATGTGTTGCTTTATGCCTGCAAGTACTTTGCTTTTAAAGGGAAGAAGATTGAGGGCAGTAATGCTATTAGTAAGGTTAGGATGCTTAATACATAGTGGAGGATGTTTACTTAGGCAGAGCCTAAGTGTCCAAAGCACAGTGAATAACAATAATCCATCAGAAAACAGCTTTTATTACTCTGCACACACTGTTAATAAAGTTAATAAAAGTATGTTGACTGTTGTATGCACCCACTGCTCATTACATTTGTAAATAAATTAAAAAAAAAATACCATTCAAAAACAAATTTTTAAAGATTATAACCAAAGGTGGAAATCTATACAAGGGAAAATGCATATACTGTATCTTGGTCTTGGTTTCCTTGTAGATGGTTAATTGCTTTAAAGGTTCTGAAACATAGCTACTCTGAGAGCTCTCTGAGAATCAGTTTTGTTAAACGTCATCTAGCTGTTCATACATTTTAGAGTGGCTTGTGAGAAAACCAAGAGTTAAAGACAATATGGAGGCAGTTACCTCTCCTTTTGCCTGGCTGTCTAGTTGACTCACTGGATTCAGTACTATCACTGACCCAAAACCTACAGATTAGGAGTTATGACTTTGCTTTGCCTTTCCTGACCTGTAAACTTGTTTAGGCCAGAGTGTCAGTATAACAACCAGTCAACAACCATTTTCAGAAGCAGGTGAGCAATTGCGGCCCTTGTATTTTTCTCAGGTTTACTCTAACCTTACATGGCTTCAGTTCTCAGCCAGTTGATGAGCTGACCTCGGAAAACCTAAAGCACTAATGTCACAGGGGTAATGTCAGTAGCTCACAACCTAAACATTTTTATTGGATCACCATTATGATGGGCTCTGCTTTGTTGGTCAGTAGTAATGCTTGTGAGGCAGGAGCAGGTTGCCAAAGCCCATCACTAAAAAGTAGTGCCAGAGTTTTCATATTCAGAATAGCCCAGCAGGTAATCATATCAAAAGGCAATACAAGCTTCTGCAGGTATGCAAAGGGACCTCCATACCTAACCACATTATACCTGCCTAAAGCTTTCCTTTTTTAGTGACAGTCCCTTGAAGGTGAATTCCAGCTAAAATGTTATTGTCAAACTATGCTAAAGTGTCAACCTACTACTGTAATATGTATAAATAACCCTGTAATGAGAATTTTAAACTAGTGGCTATTACTTTCTCTTTAAGCCAGCACCATCATTCAGTATAAGTCTTTATAAAGTTATTCCGTTGATTCATCCAATGATCTAATTTTTGTCAAAGGCCTTTGACCCCTTCAATTGGTTGCTTTCTAGAGCAATCATCCCAACAAGTTAGAAAGCAGGCCAAGCAAAATATTCTTGTCCATGGATTGCTGGGGCCTTCATGAGTTGGTGAATAGTTGGGTTGTGCCTACACCTACACAACTTGCCACCTTCCTACACCTATTGACATTTGAAGTTGCCTTCTGAATAATATTTTATCTTCAACTTATCAAAAGTACGTTGTATACATCTATAGACAAAGTAGAACTCCCTTGCAGGACAGTTAAGTCAAGATAAGGCTTTTTTAATGTGTTGTGTTATTGAACATATTTGATTCTGTTCAGGAATAGCATTTTTTTTAAATATTTATTTTTAGCTAGGTAAATGTAAAATTTTGCATATAAATATTTCTTATTTACTATGTACATCCAGAAGATGATAGAATGACATGAGTTCTGTAACACTTCTGCTCAGTCACATATCACTTACTGTATCTTTCTGTAAAGCTTCAAGGATTGAGCCTATTTTATTCAGAACAAAAATTCAACTGAATGATTTAGAAGAGATATACACCCCTCCCTAGTTTAGGAATCGTCAACCTTTTTAAGCAAAGGGCCAGACTGTGGTCAATGGGAGTAAACCATGTGCCATCATTGGCTTTTGATAGGAGGAATTTTACCCCATTGTTGGTATTAGTGGGGGGACAAGCGCCTCATCAATGGTGTTAGTTGGAGGAATGATAGGCCACCAGGGACATATTTACTGCAAAGCAAACAAGGCATTTGTCTTGGGCAGCATTTTTTAGGGGAGCAGATTTGCTCCCAGGCAAAATGGACACACATGGCAGGTGATAGAGGAAGGAGAAGCAGGTGAGGCACTGCAGGAGCTCCTGAGGATGGTGTAGAGGAGATAAGTCATCTCTGGCGACACCGCCTCACACAGGAGATGTTATGTTTGCAGCAGTCTTCGCTGGGATCCACGAGAGGCTGTGGGCTGCTGGATGGTGCCAAACTCTCCCTCCTGGTCCTGATCATCGCTTTATCGGTGCCCAGCAGATGTCATTTTGTGAGCTGTGCCAGTGGTGGATGTCATTCTGTGAACTTTGCTGGTGACGGATGTCATTCTGTAAGCTGTGCTGGTGGTGGATGTCATTTTGTGAGCCGTGCCGGTGAGTGCTGGAACAACAACCCCCCCCATCCATCAGTATGCCATCACTGGCTCCAATTTGGATGGAGGGGGGTGCACCAAATGTTACTCTTGCCTAAGGCAGCATGAAACCAAAATACACCACTGCCCATCATAGGTGTCAGTTGGAGGAATAGTGCCCCAAAGTTCGGAAACAGGCAAGCAAAAGGCCACATCTGGCCCCTTGGCCTCAGTTTGGAGACCACTGCTCTAGTTTATGCATCACTGTATGAAGTTTTAGTTAGAGAGGGGCAATCAGAAAGTGAGGTTGAAATTGGGTTTTCTTATCGGATATCCCATAGAAGCATTCTGTATTAAAGTTTAATTTCTAAGATTAAATTGATGTAATACAAAAGACATAAAAAAATGTTGACAGATGAGTAAGCATTAAAAAATTACTGATCCAAACCAGTTTAGTTTCCCTTTAAATTATAAATTCACCTTTGGAAACCACAAATTTTTAAGGTGGAACATGTAACATGTTCCGACTCCCGGAGCCACTGCTCCCTCTGCTGCATCTAGTGACAGCTAGTAGGGGATCTTCTCCCCCCGCTAGCTGTCACTATTTAAAAAAAAAAAAGCTCCACCCGCCCATTCATTCACAGAGTTCTGTGAATGGGAAACTTCAAGTGACGACAGCCTTTGCGGCTATCGGCTTGTAGCTCTCAATGAACTACCAGGGTGCTGTGGAGCGCTGTGGTAGTTCATTGTCTCTTCCTGTCAGTGTGTATCTGGCTGCCCATATGAGGTATGAGCAGACAGATACACTGACAAGTCTGCAGGAGTCCTACATTGCACCTGCGATCTGCTCATCATGAGCGCAAAGCTTCCTAGGCTCCAAATAAAAGTAAAAAAAAAAAAATTAATTTTTTACCTGTGCATTTATTGATACCTTTTTTTAAAAAGGTGAAGTTATCCTTTAACTACCACAACATCATGTTCAACTTTCAGTTTGATGGATTAGGATCTATATCTTTACCAATCTCAGCTTTGTTTTTGACTACAGCTGACCCTTGGCTTTCTTTGTGACCCAACACATATAAGGGCAGGCATATAAAGCTTAAGGGCAGTTGCAGCACGAGCGGTCTTTCATTGCCAGAGCTGTACAGGTACTGGCTTAAAAACTGCAACAGATCAATAGTTACACAACACGAATAATTGTGTTAATATGCTAGAAAGGTATGCATACTGCTGCATTCAGTAAGGCAAATACAATTGACCAGCATTACCTCTATATCGTTAAAGGACCCTCTAAAACAACACAAACAGAGAACCTGGCCCCATTACCGTCTCATCCCTGGCAAGGCTTTTCACTGTACAATATCAGTCAGCTGTTTCTAGGCAACAATAATGGCATCAGAGCAGTCTGTGTGCAGACGTAATAGGTTTATCTTACCCAGGACTCCTTGGTATCTCTTCGGCAGGGTAGTACCACCCCATACACAGAGGATACTTGCTCTAAAATATCAGCCATACAAAAATTCTCACTGATTGAATCATTCAAAGGTGTTATGCACCAGTTTTTTATGTTAAGCAGGTGTGAGATCCTCATCAATAATTTGCATTAATTAAGGCACATTGAAAAAGGTTATACTCTATACAAATTTAGAATTTTTGAAAATCTGAGAAGATTTTATGCTCCAATTTAACAGCTAAGCTAAAGTCTGCAACTTTAGTTTTACGTAAATGTTTAGCTCTACAGAAAAATATGCATTGCAACTTACACAGCTTAAGGTTTTTAGTCCTTCAGTCCATTCTTGAACTGTACTGAAATTGCTTACAGTGGTTTCACTAAACACTGTACGCTTCTCATAGTGTGCATTAGAAGCTGCAACATGTCAGCTAGAACCTGCCTTATGAGGAAAGAACAAAGAGAGGGCGCACAGGCCTAGTGCATTACCATAAAAAATGTTTAATAAGAAATAAAATAGGTGTTGTACTCACAAACGACAATAAAGCTCTGAGGGCTCTGAGGAAGAGGCAAGTCCTCGAAACGCATCAGCCTATTGGATGTCTACATTCCCCATTACGGACTGTTACTCAGCGCCGTGTTGAGCCAGCTGTTCTTTTATGATGTGCCTTGACTTTATTGTCGTTTGTGAGTACAACACCTATTTTATTTCTTATTAAACATTTTTTATGTTTAATAAGAAATTATTTCTTTCCTCAGAAATGTTCTTTCCTCATTCAGTATATTTGGATTCCCCCGGTCTATTGAGGGCAGCAAGGTGTGCATGTTCCAGGGCATTCTTAATGTGGTTGCATCCTGCATCGAGTCCATCCCCAAGCGCAGGAGCATTTGTGTTTGCTGGTTTATAGAACCTGCCTTATGTACTGGCTGCAGGACATGCAGAATCATCTAGCTTTAAATTCTCCAACCTGACTCTTTCTGGCTCACCCATTTTATTCATTTTATTTCAGTTCTTTCATTCATGGAGGCTCATCATCACATGTGGTTGTTAACTAGGTAAATGAAGTCCCCTCCTCCAGAACGACATCCAAAAATCAAGCCATTTTTGATACTTTCATAACGCCTCACAACAGCCCTCAGCCCTGTTTGCTTCAGGGCTGAGGGCTCTTGAGAGGAATACTGAGGCAAAGTGAAAATGTAATTAGCATGTTGATGGGGAGGGGTGGGGACATAAATATAAGCAGGCTATACTTCAGCTTTAGGGTGGCAGGTGCATATAGTGATGCAGAAGAAAGCAACTCATGAGCTACGGTGGAAAGCCTCTCCACTGCAAAGATGGTGATTTCTCAAGGTGTTCAGTATGACTAGCTCCCAGATGCTGCAGAACCTACAGTGGATGTACTTTATAACAAGGATGGAGAAACTAAGTCAACCTATGTATGGCTGTTGCCCCCTAGCATCAGGGATTCCATTTTCTATTGAGCTGTTCTGTTTTTTCTTTTGGGCTTGCACTTTCCTGGCTATAATGAATCATTTTTTTGCTTCACAGCTAACTTGCTTAATGCTTTTCTTCTGTCTACTAGCTTTACTAAGACATGAAATTCTCAAGGATTTAGCTGAAAAACAAGGTGACCTTAGTCCCAAGAAAGCTACCCCTAGCCCCACCAAATACAGTTGCATTTTGATCTATGTGAAACTGGATTGCCCTACAAACCCTATATTACTGATACTACTGAAAAGCCTGTGTTATTGCCATCATGTTAAAAACAGCAATTACAGTATATTACTAGAAACTGCTGCTAAAAGAGAGACTGCAATACATAAGCTGTGTAGCGCAGTCCCTATATAGGCCCCACTGATGTGCCCCAAGTTCTCTTCCCAAATGGGTGTACAGACAGCCAGGCACATAATAACTCTGACAGTCTGACATCTAACTGACAAGGCAAGGAATGTCTTTTTATGCTTTAATGTTCATTGAACTTGGTTGGGATGCAAGGTGGGCCTAAAGAAACCACACTTTGTCTTGTCTACACTCTTCAGGATAATTCCCCTATTGGCAGACAATAGGAGAACAAGCAACTCTGGAACTCCAAACACCAAAGGAAAATTCCCAGTTCAGCAGCACTGGAGTAGATGCTTAAAGGATTAGAGCAGCTAACAGTCACTAGGATCCTACACTCAGGCCTATACTCACAATGTCTCTGTACAAATGAATGCCTCCATCCAATACTGGCCAGACGCTTCTGTGAATCTCCAGGCAAGATCCTCTGTGAATCCACTTTATTTGGCTCCAGATATTTCCAGAAAATAGCCCCCCCCCCCAGCTCTTACTAAGCTAGGACCTCATGAACTCCTGCAGACTTCAGCTACACTACCCAAAAGGACAGTAGACTTTCAGGCTGGAGTCTTCTCCTGCTGGACAAAAATCCTGCTGCTCCAGGCCCCAAACTATTTATGCATTCCTCAACCTTATACCGGGCAATCTCCCCCAGGGATTGGCTGAGACCACATAAATATTCAGGCCAAGGGTCTGCCTCTTCCAACCCACTACATTTCAGAATCTACTAGAAGGCGGGGGAAATAGTTAAGCCTACAGTCAGTGAGACCAGAACAGGCAAAAATTATTACACACCGCTCCAATGATTATAGAGGAGCCAAAGAACTAGATTTACCTGAACCTCTCTAGCAACCTATCCTAGGAGGGTGCTACATCTGCAACCTACAGAGAAAGTTGCAAAGACTCATCTACACAGAGACACCGCAAGGTCACGTCATATTGTGAGACTACTACTGTACCACAGAGAAAGAGATGGCTAAGCATTGTGCCATAGACTATAACAGGCTGTGACATACAGAAAGACAAAAGGGAAAATCGCCTCTAAGTGTAATATTAAAAGCAATGGTTTGTTAATAATCTAAATTGGCCACTCACATAGTTACAATATAATCAGGCTCATCATTGTTGCAGATGTCCACTGGGAAGCACGCCTGGAGTCCACTGTATCCATTCTAGAAGTCACTAGGAGGAAGGGAAAGCCGGATTGAGTGGACATCTACAACAATGATGAGCCTAATTATATTGTAACTATGTGAGTGGCCAATTTACATTATTAATAAACCACTGCTTTTAATATTATACTTAGAGGTGCTTTTCCCTTTTGCTTTGCTGTACGTCACAGCCTGTTACAGTCTATGGCACAATGCTTAGCCATCTCTTTCTCTGTGGCACAGTAGCAGTCTTGCAAAATGATGTGACCATGCAGTGTCTCTGTGTAGACAAGTCTTTGTAACTTTCTCTGTACTATGCAGATGTAGCACCCTCCTAGAAAAGTTGCTAGAGTGGTTCAGGTAAATTTAGTTCTTTGGCTCCTCTGTAATCATTGAAGCGATGTGTAATCATTTTTGGCTGTTCTGGTCTCACTGCGTATGTAATAATTCTCTCAGGAAAGGTTTCTTTAAAGCCAAATGGTAAAGTTTTATCAGACCAGAAACAGCGCTTACTCCCAAATTCATTTGAAATTCATTTGTTACTTTCATACTTTCCAAGACAAAATGCATTTATCTTACTCTTCTAGACAGGCTGGGAATGGGGAGTGCCAGCAAGCAAATGACATGTATTTAAGCACTACATATTCTAGCAGCATGTAAACCTCCTATGTTGTTTAATTTACAAAAAAGCAGATGTCAGGGTCATGATGTCAACTCATTCATGATAGTTGGGTCATGGAGGAAGTGGTGCATCATATCATATAGCCCCAAAGTCCAGTGATGTTCACTGAATTAATGGAAACTACAACAGGTAGGTTACAGTACATTGAAATACAGGAGCTACAGTTATAGAATAAGTATTTTACCAATATCTGAAAGTATTTAGTGCCAAGTTCCTTTCAAAGAAATAGTAAATACTTCCAATTTCCCCTGCCCGTGCCACCAAACACTACTCTAATGAAGAGAAATTGTTGCTTGAAATTTCTGTGGATATTGAAACATAGTGAGTGTCAGAGTCCTGATCCCCTGCTGCATACAACGGTTCCTCTCACTGATCCCTATGTCATTTCTGTAGCTACATCCAGTATCATATGTAGCACTACCCCCATTGGAGCTGCTGAGTTTTAGGTCCCCCTATAGTCCTGCACACCCAGGCAACACGCATTTTCCTTTTAAATTTGCATCCAGGAGACAGTAACCAGTGCTTGAGCTTGTTTTTGTTGGATTTTATTAAGGGGTTTAGAACTTGGATTGGATAAGGGGAGTATGGAATGCTGAAGGGAAGGGCAACTGAGGACAATCTTCCTGGAACTATGTACAAGTCTCTTTAACAACAAAAAGCTCTTCTTGTAGTGCTAGCCATCCTTTCCTAATGTACACCCCAGACCCCAGATACTCCTCTATCCAGCTGTCTGAAAGAATCCCTGGGCAGGGGATCTAGTGCCTGTCACTTTAAATACAAGACAGTCCCGGGTAGCAAGCTAATCCAGTTTCCCACTAGAGTGCTCATTCCCCTTTCTGGCCCAGGGGGTGTAGGTCTACTCACTCAGTCCTGTGTCTGTGAGTTGATGGGTCAGTGGCTGCTCTCAGGCCTTCTGCTGGGCTGCTTCTTCCTTGCTGCACAGAAGGTCCTCTGAGCTTTCCTCCTTTTTTGCTCCTCTGTGTGTAGGTAATCCTTTTCCCTTCTGGGCCCCCTCCCAGGCTCCTGTTCTCCAGCCACTCGCTTAATCTTCCACCCAAACTCTCCCTGCTGCTTCGCAGGCTCTTTCACTCTTAAAGGCTGTTCTGAACCCATGCCAAGCCTCCTGCTTGGGGAATGGCCAGGATCCCTTAAGAGTGCAGATCAGCCACTTCTCACCCACTTCCACTACTTCTAGAATCTTCTCCAAACTTCTTGAGTAGGGGGAAGTTCCAGAGAGCTGGTCTGCAGAGCCTCTCAGCTCTGACTGAAATTTGACCCCCATCTGACTATTACCACAAGCTACTACTCAGCCTCATAGTTGATAATTGGACTCTACCCCCCCCCCCCAAGCTACGTAGGAGGGTGCTTCACATAAATACCTTAACAAGTAAATGAAATCTTTATACTATAACTGTAGCTTCCAATTTTAATGTATTCTATTTACTATTTTCTTTGCAGGTGACATGTTATGGCACTTTGATTTTTTAAATTCTTTTATCTGGAGGAGGGGAGAAGGAACTTTCTCAGCTAGATACACCCTACTATATGTATGCCTGAGCTAAGGGCAGATAGGCTCCAGGAAGTAAATGCTACATTAATAATCTGCCCTTACTCTAGATCAGTGGTTTCCAAACTACGGCCCGGGAGCGGGATTAGGCCCTTTGCATGCCCTTATTTGTCCCTTGGGCACTTTTTCACTCACTGGTACAAGACCCTATTCCTCTCACTGACACCAACAAGGGGGCATAATTCCTGCTACTGACATCAATAACAGGTAATATTCCTCCCATTGACACCTACGATGGGGCACTATTCCTCCCATTTACACCAACAATTGGGCATTATTCCTCTTACTGAAACAAACCATGAGGCACTATTCCTCCGACTGACATGAACAATGGGGCACTATTCTTCCCACTGACACCAAGGATGAGGCACTATTTCTCCAACTTACACCAAGAATAGGGCAATATTCCTCCCCCTAATGCCAAAGATGCATTGTTTACTCCAAATGGCGCAGGACAATTTCTACTTCCAATGGCCACAGTCCGGCCCCCCTAAGGTCTGAAAGCCAGTAAACTGGCCCTTTGTTTAGAAAGTTTGGAGACCCCTGCTCTAGATAGTCACAACTAGAAATGCTAGGGAAGTGTTTTTCAAAGTGATGCCTCAAAAAATAAAGCATGCAGACATAGATGGATGGGTGAGTTGGCTTTGAATAACAAAAGTGAATTAAATAGCGTTTTCAGTTTGTGGTGCTCTGATACAGTTAAGTTCCCCTTTAAGTACACTTAAAGTATTCACTAGCATCTCATAGAAGCATGTGAAACCATTTTTATCTTTATGCTCTGAAATTCTTATTATTTAATAAAAGTATCTTTGGCCTTACTCATCATCTCAATGTTAAGCAGTGCTGTCTGCATTTTAATCGACCAAAGTCTGCAGGCTTCATTCACACATGAGTAGTTTTCCTCAGTGTCTTGAAGCATATTAATGAAGTAGCAAAAAAATATTTTTTTTCGTAGGCTCAGTTTTTACTTGTTTTGGTCTTCAGTTTGTCCTTTCAGGTACATTAACATCACATATTTGCACTGATTTACATGCAGTTAAAAAGTTTTAAGTGCCCTATCACCACAGGTTCTATACCTATAGTCTGTAAGTGCCGATTCACACTGATGTGAATTCTGTGCAAATCAGATGCGATCCAAAAAGCATAGATTTGCATGTAATCTACAAAAGCATTATTTCCAATGCAGGCTGTTCACATATATGCAGTGAAAATTTGATCTGATCCAAAAAAGGGTCCTGTGCGAGTTTAGTGCAGGTACAGTGCAAATTTCATCTCCTCCGATGCCTAGTCGCCTCAGAAATTGCATTCAATTGGCACCTATCACAGCAGAAATCTCACTGTGCTACCGTATCAGATTCTCACCACATCAGTGTGAACCGGGCACTCAAAAAGAAACTTACTTTCCTGGTAGTCCGTGTGGTAAGAAGTTGCTGCTTCATTGTTCCCTAACCACTGCAGGGGTTTGACATATGGGGTGGGTCAAATATCTACTACCCTGGCTGTATGTTGTGGTTTCACTCAATGGCTTATACACCTGTAAAGACAAACAAGTTTGTGGGGGGAATCACAGTGTGTGATGGGGAAGTATGTATTTTACACACCGGCAATATGGAATGCACAAAGCAGCTGGATTTTTCAACATATGAGTTGCCAGAAAGTAAGCTGAACTGGCTGAATTTTAATCATAGTGTGGGTAAGTGCAGCATGATGCGGCTGTCAGAAAACACATAGAGACCAAGTGCAATAGCAGGAATATATTGTAACTGAAGTCCAGTAACACACAACATGGCCAGCGGGAAAGAAACCCGACTGCAAACACTGACAGATTATGGCAGCATTGCAATAGTAGGTAGAAGACCCAGAGGTGTCGACAGCATCTTTCTCGAGAGGCAGAACACGGCCTGGCTGGTCCATTCCCAAATGGGGAGGCTTCCAGGAAGGTTGGCGTGTTCCTTTCCTTTCCCTAAAGCTAAGAACTGTCCCTGACAGATGGTCATCCTTTTCCTACACTGCCACTAGTGAAAATGCACGCCAAACCTGCATTTTCTTAAATAAACTCTGCCTGACTCAAGATGGCCACCAAAGTCACATGGAGCACCAGCGTCCAATCAGGTAGCTGTCTTCTTCTGACCACGAAAACCATAGAGGAACTAGGCTCCTCTTGACTTCCTCCCCCACTTGCATTGCTGCTGCAGGCGAGCGCCACCTACAGTGGAGAAAGTAGACTGCACCTGCCTACCATTGTATGATACTATTGCTAGCCAGTTTGCTAAGGTTGGAGTAGCAGCACAAGCCATTTGGCCTTGGGTGACAGGATATATAAATATGGTCCAGAGGGTAACACAATGCTTCTTTGCTGTGATTATAGAGACCCTGTCAACAACTTAAAAAAACTGCAGGTAAAAGAGGAGACAAATCAATTATTTTAAATGCTTGCTTTCATTGATTCTCTATTCGTTGCAGTGTGCCTTTGTCCTTGCTAGGGAATTTAATCACTCAGAAAAAGTCTAAAACGTTGTATACATGGGTTTCAAATCAGTTGAAATCAGTTTGTTTTACAGGAACTGGCCAACATTCAGCCTGTTCCACAGAAGCTGGTCCCACATCCAGCTCTTGTCAGCCTGGCATACTGAAAAACCAGCATCCATCCTGCATCAATCAGTGCTGGTATCCAGTGGCTGCAAGCACTGATCAGTGTGTTTCGGCCAGGATGGGGGGGGGGCACAATTTATCACATCACGCAGCTCCCATTTTTAAAAAAAATAAACTGTATTTGAAGTATACAATGTGAGACTTCATTAATTAATTAATTTATTTATTTTGGGTACTTGTATAGCGCCGTCAATTTTACGCAGTGTCTAAGGTCCCTAACTCACATTTATACATACACATACTAGGGCAAATTTATACAGGAACCAATTCACCTACCAGCATGTCTTTGGAGTGTGGGAGGAAACCAGAGTACCTGGAGGAAACCCACGCAGGCACAGGGATAACATGCAAACTCTAGGCAGGTGGTGTGGATTCAAACCAACGACCCTAGTACTGCCAGGCAGAAGTGCTAACCATTTAGCCACTGTGCTGCCCATTCATTCATATAACTGCAAAGAAGTGCAGCATGGTTTGCTTCTGTGTAGTTACATGTGGGATAGATCAGAATGGTGCAAAATTATGCAAATAGTTTGCATAATATTGCCCTGCTCTGGAACGTAGTGGAACACTGGGGGAGATTTACTAAAACTCATGAACACAGATACTGGTGCAGCTGTGCTTATTAACCAATCAGCTTCTAGGTTTTATTGTCAAAAGCTTAAAGTGGAGCTCCAGTCAATTCCAGAAAAAAAAAGTCGGTAGCTATAAAAACTGTAGTTGCTGACTTTTTAAAAACAGCCACCCACCTATTCTACGATCCAGCAGTATGTTCACACCAGCTGTGTTCACCAGCGCCGTCATCTTAAATGTGGGCACCTGGCTGCAACAGCTTGCGGATTCACATCCGGGTGCCCACTGCGCATGCGCGAGTAGCGCTGTGCCTTGTCAATGGTCCAGTAGTCTTCTGGGACCTGTCACATGTTCCAGAAGACTGCGGGGAGGGGGACACCTTCCGCTTGCCTAGGCTGTTGGAGTGGAAGTGGGAGGGGGTACCTGTCAAAATCGGGTACACACTCCCCCCCCCCACTCCACAAAGGTGCCAATTCCTCATGGGGAATGGGGTGCCAGTGGAACTCCCTCATTTGGGTGGAGCTCTGCTTTAATTGAACAAGCTGAAGTTAGAAGCTGATTGGATACTATCCACAGCTGCACCAGTTTTGGTAAATCTCCCTATATTGTTCTGGTCTAAACATGACACACAAAAAAATATTGTTTTCTGTGTGTGATTGCAGTTACCTGCATTTTTCCATGCAGAAAAATGAAGGCAACTACACCTAGTGTGAATGGGCCCTTACATAGCCAAAGGTTTCTCTCCCTGTTATCACACCATAGCCCTCTCCTCTTCCGAGAATCTCTAATTACTGTCAGTGCTGGCCCAGCAAATCAACTCCTCTTCTCCCCTCCCTGCATAATCTTTTATGTAGCTGCCGGGGATTAAACTAAGTAGAATACTATAGATTGTCACTTGAGTGATGGCTGTAAGTCTGGGCCTGCTGACATCATGCATGACATATTGTCAAGTCAGCCTGGCTGGTTCAGAGGACCATGTTACTGTAATTGAATCCCCTACAGGCCTGTCGCTATGAAACCATGAAGCTATTATTCGCATGTTTCACTATTAAACCCCTTTAATTTGCTGTGCTACATTTCGCTGTTTCCCCCTACATTTTATGGCTGCCTTGGGGGCATCAGAGGGCTTGCAGAGCAACTTGGAATTCTTGAAGCAAAGTTTAACTAAGCAAAACTATACAGCAAAATTAAAGCATAATATTGATGGAATTTCAGCAAAGATAAAATCTTTCCAGCAAAATGACTCTGCTCATCCCTATAAATCACATACACAACTGTAAGATGCTGCCACCTATAGAAAAGCTAGGTGTGCTTTTGTGTTTGTGTATAACTCTGGAGCTTTATGGACTAAACCATATTACAGCCAGTTGCCTTAATGTTTTTAGTATATATATTTACCCAATATCTATTGCTAGATGGGAATATACTTATGGTAAATTTCTGATGTTTGGCACTTAATTTGGACACGTACTAGGCAAATATGGGAGTATTAAAGTATTACCAGCAGTATACCTTTATTGTATTCTGCTGCACATGGTACAAAAATAGAAAAGCATTTTGCCCTGTGCCTGCCTGTCATAAATTATTTGAGCATGAACATAGCTGTTAGCATTTATGAATTGAGAGCAAGTGTGTTGCATAAAGGATGCTCCAAGAAAACTGCTGAGGAATGATCTGAAATACACAAGCTAACACTAAATGAATCCTTGAGGGAAAGTTGGTCCAGCTCTATGACTTGGTACAGATGATTTTAAAATCTGCATTTCTTTGGTGGTCATATGCTGCATGATATCCTAAGGGAGATTACTCGGTAAATAAAGTGGATCTGATTTGTTAACTGTCAGTCATATATTGAAAGCAGACTTCTTGGGGATATGAGTCAGATCCAATGAGATTACTGCAGGACAGAAAAGTCTGGAATCATTTTTTTCAATAATAATATGACTCCCATCAGATTTTATTGCACAATGATTTTCTATGCCAATATTGCATGGAAAGAGACTTTTTCTTAAAGTGGTGTTAAACCCCAACTCAAAAATGTATTATATTGTAGCTTACCAATTCTGACGATGTGTTGGCTGCATTAATTTCCTTTTTTCAGCTTTCTTTCTGCTATTTTCATCTGGTGATCCAGCCAGTAAATTAGTTGCATTTTAAAATAACAAGATCACTTGCAGAAGTTAGGTTTGAGACAAACCATTCAACACTGGCAGGAGTGCTTACATTGATCAGATTTATTTATTTATGTAAAACATTTATTTCAAAAAGAAAAAACCTGTTTGCTGTAACTGCTTATAAAGTGTTAGTTGGAGTTTGGCTTCAATGTGTTTAGTTTTAAATCTGCTAGTACATCTAACACTTCCCTACCTCCAGGCTGACAATGCTGCTGTCCAAAGCTGCTCCTGTGCTCTTTCATCCAGAGTGGAGGCACTCTAATACAAGAGGTGTGTTACAGGCCAGATGACTAGGTGAAAAAAGTGGAAAAAAAAGCTTAAAAAGAAAAACAATTTGGCCACCACAAAAAAGAGTTGGTAATTGATGGCATTCCCACTCTACCTCCTATGTGTTAACAAACTATTGTGCAGTTGTATTAATTTTGTGTAGGTTGCTGAAACCATCAAATTGTGTTTCCATAATGCAAAAAAAAAAAAAAAAAAATAAGATGATGCTGCACAACAGTTGCTGTATAAAATATCTGTGCATATGGTATGCAAATATACAAACCTGTTATTAAAGAAAAGTGTCCAATAAAAATTAATTATCTAATAAGTGTAACAAAAATGTTCAGTAAATAATAAAACATGTTCAATAAATCAATAAAATATAATCAGAACTCCTTAAAAAAAAGGGTTGGTAAGCCGCAATAGATTACATTTTTGGTTTGGGGTCTAATATCGCTTTGAGAGAATAGATTTTAATTAACGCATGTTATCAAGTCATTTGTATGGAAATGTAAAACTTGGGAGGAATACAAGCACAGCACACACAGTGTTGTCAGGGTGCTGTGAAATGATCAGTCTGATCCACTACATGAAAATCATCCCAAATTAACATGTAACTCATAACTGACAATTTAGGTTATATTTTAATTGAATAACTTTGTTCCTGACATGGACATGATTCGTAATACAAGTTGATGGGTACTTACAATTCTCATCGGCGTTAATTGGAAAATAATGTACTTTGAATGGATTCAATCGTTTTTCTTATCGCTCCCCATTTTGTTTGCATTGCTTTAATATGGAGGATGTTTAAAAGGAAATAGCCATCAGCAGTAATCATTGAGGGTTATTTACTAAAACTGGAGAGAGCAAAGTTTGGTCAGCTCTGCGTAGAAGCCAATCAGCTTCCAGGTTTTATTGTCAAAGCTAAATTGAACTAGCTGAAGTTAGAAGCTGATTGGCTTCTATGTAAAGCTACACAAGATTCTGAGTGCTCCAGTTTTAGTAAATCTCCCCTGTTGCATTCTGCTGGTGGGGAAGGCTAACCCGCCTGCAGAACACTATAGCAGTGCCTGAGGGATTCCTTTGTCAACACTAACTGTGTTGATGAGGGAATGAAGCAAAAATTGTTTAATAATATTAGAAAAGTACAGCGCTAAAGCAAATGAATAAATAAAATAAAACGAAAACCGGTATCAAATATATAAATTATAAACGTACAGGCGAAGTACAATAATAGGAAGTCCCCAAGCAGGGAAAAAATAATAATAGTCCCAAATATGTGATGTGATCAGCCAAGCAGATATATATATCAGTGACTTCTGTGTTTTCCACATTCAAACATATGAATTCTAAACATACAAGTGATGTACAATGATATGAAGCAGATAGCAGATAGAAGTGTGGGCAGATCCCTTTGAGAACGTGCGTGTGCACGAAACGTGACAGGAAGGAGCCTACGTGGTGACGTCACGCCACCGCGTCCACGTGACGGTCTGGCAGCCATCTTTGTAAATGTTTTTATACTTTGTCTGTCAGAGCTCCACATGGTTGCTGTATTTTATAATAAACATACTACACTATATGAGGCTGTTTCCGTTCTCGATTTATGAGCTTGCTCTTTAGGAGGAATCCTATCCTTGAATAAGCTTGGGCTGGAGATGAATATGGAGCAAGTTTATCCCTAAGTGTCAGTCTGTTCCCTTCTCACTTGCTGCTGGCTTCTGGAGAGATCTCATCCCTGGATAGACCTGCTGACTGGAATATGAGAATTAAGCGGAGTTTCTCTTAACCCTTTGAGGACCATAAGATTACGGAACGCCAAAAGAATCAATTTTTTGTTTTTAAAGTTCGTACACTTCAGTTGCTGTAACTAAGCTATTTCATGAAATAATTGGCAAAAAGCTAGATCCATTTGTTGATAAGAACTAATATTTTGACTCAAACCAAAAAAAAAAAAGTATTTTAAGTTCTTAATCAGATGATACAGGCAATTAAAAACATGGGACAAATACGTCCCTTGATCCTCAAAGGGTTTTAAGGGTCAGTCCATTCTATGCTGGCTTGCTACTTGCTTCTGGTGAGTGTATAATGGTGGAGGATTAATGCGGAAGTCATAGAAGTTACTCATATTTTCTTTGGCCGATCACATATTTGGGACTATTATTATCTTTTCCCTGCCTGGGGACTTCCTATTATTGTACATCGCCTGTACATTTACAATTCATATATTTGATACTGGTTTTCATTGTATTTTAATTATTCATTTTCTTTAGCGCTCCACTTTTCTATTATTATTTTCTGTTTGGTGGAGACGGAGGGTTTGCCACATTGTGCTAGCTGCTTTTTACATTTGTTCCTTGTGCTCACTGTTCACTTTATTACTAAAAATTGTTTAATGTATGGCATGCCTTAGTCTCCTTCAACAACAATAGATCACTGTAATAGTGATTAATTGTCAGCTGATCACAACAGCAATAGATTACCGTGTGGTTGCGTTTCCTGCTACTATAACAGGTTGTTGGGTGCCATTTAAAATAATTGGCACTGCAATGTCATGCGCATCAGTGTACACGTTACCGTGCGTTGTGGTACTGAAAAACATTAGCTTTATCATGCGTTAATGAAATCTGAAGATGTGAATGAACTATTTAAGTTCCAGTAACATTTAAAATAATAAGATTAGTTATTTTTTCTGGGTAAATTGCAATATTATGTACTAATGATACCAATTCATTTATTTTGCAGCCCACTGGGCATGTCGGTGGCTGCACTTGAGGCCTTATTGGCATTGGTTTAGATCTTCTGTTTCAGCAGTCTCAGAAAGCTTTGGATTGGAAAGGACAGGGAAAATAGTGTTTTCTTCTGAGCTAATTGTACCCACCTATATGTTAATTTCACACTTTAATGCCACCCATATGATCTGGATGTTGCCTCGGGCACTATATGCATGTGGCCATGCCTAAGTATCACATAAACAGATGTTGGGGGATTTCAGATAACCAGAGTCTGCTTGAGCCAAGAAGTCTGTATACAATATGAAACAAAAAATGCTGCAATGTTTCTAAATATAGTTTATTTATTATTTCTAGATGATCTCTATATGTCCCTTATAAACAATATAGGTTCCCTAAGATCTAGCATTGTATTGGTATTTGCCTGTTTTCATATAGTGTTTGGTTTATTTCCTTGAATTTGTTAATTTATTGGCTATAAGTGTAGGCTTAACGGAGAAGGGCAGGATATAAAAAAAATAAACATCTATATTCACCTATGTGGCTGCAGCATTGGTCTAATTCTGCAACTGTCCCACACTGGCTCTAAGACCAAGAATTGAGTCTTTTCACTCAGCAGAGAGCAATGACTGTCAGTCACCTGATCTGTGCTGTGCCCCTTCAGCACTCACTGTCCAGACTTTCAGTGGCACACTGAGAAGCTGAGCCAGCTGCTCCTCAGTCATTTGGGTGGATCCCTACAATATTGCCAGGATAAATCCAGAGACTTGAGCTGCTCGTGATGTCAGCTGAGAACAGGCAATAGCTCACTGTTGACTGAATCCGAGTCTCAGGAGTGCAGGAATAAAAGCTCCTCAAAGCATGACATTCCTTTTTGTCCTGTAGTGGAGTACCCATTTGCTCAGCATGTTCAGATACAGGCACATGCCCTTTTTTTCTGGTTTTCCAGACACATCCAAGAAAGAAGTGTTTTGCTTCCCACCCTCAGCATCTCAGAGAGGCCACACCTGGCGAGGCAGAGGTGACCTACAGCCAAGTTAGAGGCACTTTACTGTCAGAAATGGTGTGTGGGCAGCAAGGCAGAAACCCAATAACATGCAGATTTTATGGAAGACTCAGTTACTGTAGGAACACCTCCCTAGTTACTACTATAGTACATAGTTTTAGTGGGGTGGAAATTTATCTTTGGATCCTTCCAGTTGTTTCTTTGTGTTGCCAGAGCTACTTTGGACTTTGCTGTGAGGAACACTGTCTATGAGGATAATCATGATTAGCTGTGGTATGTACTGTGTTAGGTACTGAATTAATGAAGTAATGAGCTAGATTTTCTATTGTTATAGAGTCTTATAGAGCAATGATTCTACCTTAGGAAGACCTGAGCCTGGAAAATACTTCCAAAACCTTCCATGCCCCCCCCCCCCCAAAAAAAAAAAAATAAATAAAAGGGATAAATATTTTTATGATTGCAATTATATCAGACAGTAAGAGCTTAACAAATTGCAAAAACATAATATACAATGTTTCCTTAGTTGTGTCAAATTAACTCACAATTTTGCATGATATACATAGCTATCAACTTTAGAATGTAAGACAGAGAGACACATGAGTTCAAAATAAAAAGAAAACAGCAGCATGCACAGCCCATCATGGGAAAAGGATATAGGGCATAGGCACACTGGGGTTGAATTACTAGAACTGGAGAGAGCAAAATCTGGTGCAGCTGTGCATAGTAGCCAATCAGCTTTCAACTTCAGCTTATTCAATTAAAGTGGTTCGAAAAGCTTAATTTTTTTAAACATAACAAACATGTCTATACTTACTTGCTTTCTGCAGTGGTTTTTCACAGAGCAGCCTGGATCCTCTTCTAGGGTCCACCGTCAGCGCTTCTGGCCCCTCCCTCCTGTTGGGTGCCCCCACAGCAAGCAGCTTGTTATGGGGGCACCCGATGCTCTGTGTGTCCAATCATACACAGAGCTGTGGCTCGGCCCTGCCCCCTCTCTCTTCTCATTGACTCACTGGCTATGATTGACAGCACTAGGAGCCAATAGTCCCCTGTCTCAGCCAATGAGGAGAGGGAGTCCTGGGATAGCTGAGACTCCAGTACACGTTGATGGACTGAGAGGGGAATTAGGTCAGTATTAGGGGGGCTGGGGGGAGGGTGATGCTGCACAGAGAAGGTTTTTTACCTTCCTAAATAGAATGTATGAAGTTAAAAAATCTTGAGCCTTTAGAACCACTTTAAGCTTTGACAAAAAAAACTGGAAGCTGATTGGTTTCTATGCAGAGGTGCATCAGATTTTTCACTCTTCGGTTTTAGTAAATCAACCCCATTGTGCTGTATCTTGAGCATGGTTTGAAGAGGTGTGCTTAAAAAGAAAAAGGTTGGAGTTCAACTTAGATTAAAGGATAGTTTTACCTTTCGTAACATGTTACATGTTATACTCATATTCAGGGTGTAACATGTAACATGTTACGATTAGACCGGCCCCCACTCCAGCTTTCACCCAGCTAGCATGGGGGGTAGGCAGAAGATCCTCCTCTAGCTGTCAAAATTTAAAATAATACTTTGTGTATGAGAGACTACAAGACCCGACAGCCTTAGCAGTTGTGGAGCACCGTGGTAGTTCACTCATTCTTCCTGTCAGTATATCTGCTTGCTTGTACATCCTGTATGGGCAAGCAGATATACTGACAGATCTGCAGGAGACCTGCATGGCACCAGCAATCTGCAAAAATAATTTTTTTACCTGCAGAAACGTATCCTTTAACTGCTAGAATGAATAGAGATTAAAGTAAAATAGTTTTAGGTGAAAGCTAAGCTGTTAAGGTCCTTTTCTCCTTTTCATCATCCCTGCTATTCACTGTCATCAAAATAGGATTTTTTTGGTTTGATGGTTTGAGGCAGTTTTTAGTTGTGGATTTTTATGAGAGTTGAATTGTGATATAAATTATATGTTAATGTAGGAATGTACCCTTTGCCATATACTGTATATTGCTGATGTCAATGTCAAAGCTCTTTGTACAGTGTAACATGAAGTTAATTATTTCATAAGCAGTTTATTATAATATAATATAGAGGACAGAAAAATTACATTGGGATTGTTATTTCTTTATGATGATGTCAGATCACTGCTAACATGAAAATACCTATATAAGTTGTACCTTACGGGCCTTTGAACATGCATTTTACCCTAATTTAAATATAACCTTGTCACAAGAAAATAGATAATGTCCAGTAGGACTAAGAAGTAAATGTAGTATAATGTTCATATACTGTATGTGCACTAGCTCTGCTAGCTTAACCACTTCAAGTCTGGAAACTTTCACCTCCTTCCTGCCCAGGCCAATTTTCAGCTTTCAGTGCTATCACACTTTGAATGACAATTGCGCGGTCATGCAACACTGTACCCATATGAAGTTTTTAGCATTTTTTTGAGTCAGATAAAACTTTATTTTGGTGGTATTTATTCACAACTGGGATTTTTATTTTTTTGCTATATAAATGAAAAAGACCAAACATTTTGAAAAAAAAGTGTTTTTCTTATAAAATTTTGCAAATCAATAATATTTCTTCATAAATCTTGGCCAAAATGTATTCATCTATCTTTTTAGTAAAAAAAAAAAATAATAATAATAACCCAAATTAGTTTATAACCAAAAATTCTAATTTTTCAAAAATGTTTTTTACATTTTTATTTATTTATATTTGTATTATTATTTATGTTTTTTTTAACATACTGTCACCCTAGCAGTACAGTGTTACCACAGTGACACTGTACTACTTGTGAGGGGTGATGAAGATTTTTTTTTCTTTTTTTACACTGATTGCTTTTACACCAATAAAGGCTGTAAAAGCAATCATTTCTCCTTCTACACCCATAAAGGCTGCAAAAGCAATCATGTTTCCTTTTCTCTGGCTGCGTTCCTGCAGCCATTGAGAAATACTGTGAGAGCTGTGATTGGGCACAGCTTGTCACATGGTACAAGGCTGTTGTGAATAGCCTTGTACCATGTGACCTCTGTGATCATTCATAGATTTCACTAGTAGTAAGCAATGATGTCAGGAAGTGACATCTTGTTTACTACTATTCCTGTGATCACTGATTTGCCAATCACTGATCACATGATTGGGACCTCACACAGAGGTCCCGTACATCGATCGGTGTTCCGCTGTGTCCAGAGGACACAGGGGGAACCGATTGTGGTGCCGCATGCTCCCAGGGAGCGGGCACAGGCAGGGAATGCGGGGGCCATTTATAAACGGTGACCCGCTTCGGCACTGCTCCTCTCTGACAGTTTATGTACATAGGCTGGATGGGAAGTGGTTAAAGTGTATTTACACTTTTGCAGTCATTTTGGGTTAAAACTTTATAATTGGCACAGGTTGATGTTATTATAGCATAATAGCAAAACAATGCAGCTTACCTTTTTTAGATGCTCTATTTTTGACCCTTTGGTCAGGAAAAAATTCTAGACATTTTTCTTGGTTTGTGGGGGGGCTGGGCAGCTGAGTTCGACATATTTAACCCTGCCTATACTGTGCAGGCATAATCTTCATTATCAAATATAACTAGATTTGAGCAATGTCTGTCCAAAGGATTAAAGGTGTAGATGCTGGACTTCTTGCAATGCATGTTAATGAGGACAGACCAGGGACAGGTTCACCTTAATGTTCAAAAAAAACGTTTCAGTCAGCCAGTACACTTCTTCCTGTGAAAAATCTAAAAACATAATACATATTAAAAGTGAAACTAAAGGGATCAGAAGTTTTCCAACAGTTCCTCACCAGCGCCCTCGTCAAAAACAAAGTGTAATTCCCCCCTATTTGTTTCACTGAATTGTTATTTGGTTAAATTAGTGGTAAATATAAAATGTATAAAAGTAAGCAAATTCATGTATTACACTGAAATGAATTTCTAATATTTTGATTTGACAGATTTGTTTTTCCATTTGGAACAGGGTGACTCATGCATCTGTCAAGAACAAAATGTAAAAGCTTATTTAGACAAGCACTTAAACTAATGTCCTAACAGTGCTATCTATTGTAAAAAAACATGGCTCATCCTTGGCCTTACGCTGTAAGCAATTTTGATTTTATACATGACATTATTATGAGCCCTACATTCACTTATTTAATGAAAACGAATGAAACACTTGAAGATAACCAATACTTCCTATTTGCATGAGCAATTAATGCCTAGGGCTTATTATGTTCACAATAATTAAACTGGATAGTGCTGACATAACCAGCAATACTTTACAGAGGCATACATACAGGGAGTTATTTGCAAAAACTGGAAAGTGCAAAATCGGAAGCAGATTTGCATAGAAACTAATCAGCTTCCAGGTTTTATTGCCAAAGCTTAATTGAACAAGCTGAAGTTAGAAGCTAATTGGCTACCAGGCACAGTTGCACCAGATTCTGAGTGCACCAATTGTAGTAAATATACCCAACATCGTGGTGAGTTGTGATTGGACAACAACACATTTTAAGTTCGGCCTAAAAAAAACACACAGATCTAGAAGCCAGATCTAAAAACCTAGAAGCCAGCATTATGCAACCTGCACGTGACTGTATAGGTAGATGAAAGGTGCATAGCTAGTCAACTGTTCCAGTTGTATTGAAACCAAAAGCAAACCTTTATTATATTACTGCTTAACAATTCTTTTATGTGATAGCTGCATTTGTTTTTTTTTAAAGGCTTTCTTTCTTTTATTTTCACCTGGTGATCTGACCACTAAGGGCTCATGTACACTGCAGCTGATAAACTCATGTTTAGGAGCTGTTCAGGGTTTTTTCAGCAGCCCCTGAACTCACCCTAACGTTTTCCTATGTGCCCATGTACACATCTTCATTTACAGTCGTTTGCAGGCAGTTGAGGTTACAGTCGGTTTTTTTAACACAACAAACTTGCATTCAGGGGTCGATTGTATCAGCGTTTCAAATGCAAAATGCTTGTAAACGCGTCTAAACGCGGCAAATCACGTTTGTAAGCGTTTGAAATTTTTTTTAACTCTTCCAGTTCCCAATGCTGTCCAGAGCCTTTTGTCATCATGAAAAAGAGTTTTCAAGGTGCTCCGATGGACAAAACCTTTAACACAGGATGTTCCTACCAAGCTTGTCACATATTGTAATGACCAATTCACACCTCAGACCTCTCCCACCCTTGGAAACAAAAGATATGTTAATGTCCATTCACACCTCAAATTCCTGATGAAGACCCCCTGCCAGGTGACCTTAATGACTCACTCCAGCAGACACCTTCCCACCCTTGGAAACAAAAGAAATGTTAATGAGCAACTCACACCTAATTATCTCAACACATACTTCTGTATCTGCTTCTACTGTGTGTATTTCACTGAAACAGTCTGGTGTAGCTAATGATTTACCACTTTTCAGTGCATTCTGGGCATTTGGGAGGTTCTCCTGTGCTTATCTTTAAAAAATGCCTCTAAATGCAAACACGCATAAACGCGTTATGCAAACATGCCTAAACAGACGTTTTTTAACCTACGTTTTCCATCAGTCAGTTTCCATCGTTCAGAAACGCCCCGCGTACATGTGGCCTAAGTCTGTTGTTTTTCCAAAAAACAAGCTGCCCTACATACAGTATGTAGCAGTTGGAGGATTGAGATAAACCATTTAACACTGGCAGAGATGATTACAATGATCAGCTTTTATTCATTTATGTAAATCATTTATCCCAAAAGAAAAAAAAACTGTTGCTGTAACTTTTTAAAAAATGCTAGCTGGAGTTTGGTTTCAGTTTGTTAGTGTATTTAAATCTGCTAGTACATTTAACACTCCCCTCCCTCCAGACTGACAATGCTGCTGTTCAAAGGTATCTCTGTTGCTCCTTTATCCAGAGTGGAGGCACTCTAATACAGGAGTTGTGTTACTGGCCAGATCACCAGGTGATAATAGGGAAAAAGGCTAAAAAAAAACAGCTACCACATCTAATGATTGGTAAGCTGCAATATATTACATTTTTGGTTTTGGGTTTTTTAATACCTTTTAAAATCTCTGGGGAAAACAAAAATTCTCAGTTGCAGTGGGGATGCCCCTGCACTGTAAAGGTTAAATGCTTGATTGCGTCTAGGGTACCAAAAAAGCTGTTTACTTACCTGATTCCAGCTCCCCTGGCAGTCTGTACTTCCCACACTCTGGTTTGTGGACTGTCCTTTGGTGTTCCCATGCCTAATCCAGGCTTATGGGCCATTCATTGTAAATTATGATGTCAGAATGTAGATGAGTTCAAGGTACCCAGAGTGGAGAGAAAGCACACGGAGACCAAGGAATGCAGTGTATTTACCACTTCAATACCGGGCACTTATATCCCCTTCCTGCCCAGGCCAGTTTTCAGCTTTCAGTGCTGTCGCACATTGAATGACAATTGCGTGGTCATGCAACACTGTACCCATGTGAAATTTTTATCATTTTTTTCACATAAATAGAGCTTTCCTTTGGTGGTATTTAATCACCACTGAGCTTTTTATTTTTTGCTAAATAAAACAAAAAACACCTGAAACTTTGTTTCTGTTATACAATTTTGCAAATAAATAAAATTTCTTCACAAATGTAGGTCAAAATGTATTCTGCTACATTTCTTCGGTGAAAATAATAATAATAATAATAATAATAATTGACATTGTATTTTTTTTCAAATGTTTCTATTATTTTTTTTTTTTATTAAATGTTTTCTTTTTTTGATATTTTATTTTTCAGCACACTGTGACCAATGCAATACAATGTTACCATAGTAACATTGAACTATTCTGGGCAATGATCAGGATTTTGTTTTTAACATATTATGATTGCTAATACCAGTGTATTTTATTGATATTTGCAATCATTGTTACTGAATTAAACTGATTCATTCAGTCTTGTGTTGTGATTAGCTGTGATTGGGCACAGCTGATCACATGATACACATGGGCTGTGATTGGCCCTGTCTGTACCATATGACTGCCTTGACCAGTCACAACTAACAACACTAACAACTCAATTGGATACAATGAATGGCATGACAGGAAGCAATCCATTGTATACAATTGACATTTGATCTGCTGTGATTGGTCACAGCGGTCACATGACACTGGCAACAGGCTGGTGTAGTGATATGTCATCGGCTGTGCGTGTGGCTGTATGAGACGCTCGTTTTGACAGGATGTAATATGATGCCCAGTCACAACAGCGAGTGTCTCGCCCAGCTGTCAATCTGCTATAGGCCAGGCAGGAAGGTGTTAAAGTGTTATTAAAACCCAGGACCATGCATTCTCTATATCCGGTCTCCCACAGTAAACATGAAAATGCAATTATTTTAGTAAATATAAAGCACAAAATACCTTTTCTCATCAGCAGTTAGAGCAGTCTTGTGACTTCTATTATTGTCCAGCAGAGCACTAGTTAAAGCTTGTAGGAGACGTTTTCATTCTCCCCTGATTGTACTAAGAGGCTGAAGGACTCCTGACCCTCTGTCTGGACAGTGCTTATTGGCCCTGTGCTGATCACATGCACTCTCCCAAGCACAAATAAAACTCTCTACCAATATACACCAAATTGAGCATGTGCAGCTTGCTCCCAAGGCTGTGTTCTATCTGCAGATGGACTGGGGACAGTAGAAAGGGAGGATCAGAGATGTCAGGATCAAACATCCTTTTTACACAATGCAGAGGATTAACCCCTTAGGTTCCACAGTGAGTATAACAAGCATGCTTTGCTGCATATACAGACTGATTTTATTGTTGTGGGTTTAGTAACACTTTAGTAACCACACAAAAGGTCCAGCAAGCTGGAAACAGAATCTGTGGAACAAGGCCGAGCCCAGCACTGCAGTACCTTACAGAAGGTCTTGCAAATGCAGTCTTAGTATTACAGAAGAAACTCAAAGGAGGTGGCTGGAAGGTGGCCAGGCAACAAGGCACCTGAAGATGGGAAGAGCTCCTGACTGGAAACACAGGCATGCAGCTCCTTCTCTGTCCCTCTCTCACTGAAACCTTTCCCTACGTTAGACATGCTGTCCCTAGCCAGCTGGTTCCTGTCCAAGGCCTAACCACTTCACAGTTGCGCACCAATTGCAGTATTATTTATTAGCACTGCCCACAACAAAGATGGCAGTCAAAATAATCCAGGGCAGCAGCATCCAATCAGACAGCTGCTCTCCTAATGATACCTACGGAGGTTTCAGAGGAACAATTGTTCCTCCTGTCCTCCACCCTCTATGCAGCACCATCTGCTCAGGGAGGCCATAGTACACCTGCCTGCAAGAGTGCGTGAGACCACTGGAGTGTAGGTGAGAACAGGCTGTGAGTGTGGCTTACTGCCTGAGGTAAAAGTCCCTAACTAGAAGATTTCCATTTCACCAGTCTTGATGGAAACCTCAAATTTTAAATTTCCCCCTATATTAATTCCTGGTGACATTGGTGAATAGGTAAATCTCCCTGATCGGGTTATGGGGACACAGACACCATAAAAACCTTACAGTTGTTCTATTTCCTCACCACTCTATCCGAGACTCTAACAGACTTTAGGCAGTGTACTATCTTCCAAACTTACCAGCTGTCAAGACTGCAGTAATTCATAGAAACAGGTAAAATCATTTGTTTCCAAACTACTTTGGAGTGTATAAGTAGCGTAGAATAACTGCTGCTCATTGTGAAAGATTATAAAGAGACTCTGAATTCCCCTTTGTGCATCACTCAGGAAGAATTTAAGTCCTAACAGTTTCAAGGTTCATTGACAGCAAAACAAGCAGACTGCGGTAATGCTGCCTATAGGCTTCACGGGAACATTCGCTAGCTGTGCCTCAATGCAATCAGATTCAAGTTGATAGGACATATTCAATCAACTCGCATTACATCCATGCAAAGCAGTTCAATGCAAGTCTTCACAGCCAATACACTCCAAAAAAAGGCTGTGACCTTTAGAATTCTTTCTGCAGTCCACTGGAAAGGTATGTTATAAACCTTGCAACTGATGGGGTAGGTTGTGTGTGCAAGAGCTCCTAGTGAAAGCAAAACATCTATAAAGAAATAAAAAATAATAAAAGTGGGTAACAGCAGCCACCTCCTCCATTTGTTTTATGAGCATGGCTCCTGCTTGCCCAAGAATCCTCCAGCTCTTACTATTCCAATATTTGTTTTCTGAGCATGGCTCCTGCTTGCCCAAGAGTCCTCCAGCTCTTACTATTCCAAGGTGACTGAACCCAATTCTAAGCCTCAACAACCCACAATGCAAAGTGTGTTCCTTTGCTAAAAGGGGCATGATTTGCATTGTGGGAACTGGGACATGCCAAAGCACTATCCTGCATTCAGCTTCATTCTAATATTAGAACTTTTGAGGTGCCATAAAAATTAAAAATCAATGTAGTAAAATATTACATGTACAATTGTATTTAGTTGAAGAAGTTGAAAAAAAAACACATGCAGTATATGTAAAACTAATTTTCAATGGATAAATTGGAATCCATGGATAAATCAACATCTACAGTACCTCTAATGGTACCAACTGAACCCAATTCTAAGCCTCCACAACCCACAATGCAAAGTGTGTTCCTTTGCTAAAAGGGGCATGATTTGCATTGTGAGAACTGGGACATGCCAAAGCACTATCCTGCATTCAACTTCATTCTAATATTAGAACTTTTGAGGTGCCATAAAAATTAAAAATCAATGTAGTAAAATATTACACATACAATTGTATTTAGTTGAAGAAGTTGAAAAAAAAACACATGCAGTATATGTAAAACTAATTTTCAATGGATAAATTGGAATCCAGGGATAAATTAACATCTACAGTACCTCTAATGAACCACCTCTATCTGCCAATGTTCTATAATAAAGCATAGAAATGTACTCAAATACAGTATGCCAGCTCTGTATTGGGGCTGCTCCTGCACTGTAAGGGCTAAATGCTTATTAATGTCAAGGGTACCAGGAAAAAAAAATACTGTGCCCGCAGTCTTTTCGCTCCAACAGCCACATCATCAAGGAACACATCATCTTGTACAAATCAGGGCCCATTGACCTGCATTGGATGTAGGGAAGCCTTGGGACAGTCTACAAGAATGTAGGGGAGCTCTGGCTGCTAGGAAAGTGGGGATCAGGTATGTAAAACTTATTTTTTTGGCACCTTAGATATAAATGAACATTGAACACTTGGGGCAGTCCAACTGCAAAGGAGGATTTTTTTTACTTGGAGATGTATGTTTCTTCTGCATGCTGACAGGCCACAAAGCCCCTATGGATGGCTGCACATTCTTCCTCCAGGTTTTGAGATATCAAGACCTTCTGCCTCTTCTCAAGTTGTCATTCTCTCCTTTACCTGAATTACATCTCATATATACTTACTGCTGCCTATATCAGAAAAAAATGCTCACCTACAGGATAAAAGTGCTCTCTCTCCTGTTTTTTGTTGCTACATCCCAGGAATAACAGTGCTGTCACTTCCAGCTCATGCCCATGCACAATTGATCTGGCTTCCTCAGTGCTTGGATTAGGAAACCGTCTTCATCTTGCAGCTTTTTCTGCCACCTCCTTCATATTGTTTAATTTTCACACTGCTCCAACTTGCTCAACAACAGACGTGACATCACACAGCCAAATAAAATACTCATTTCAGTGCTCATCTATCCCCAGCAATAGTTCTAAAGGAACCAGTCACAAAATAATATTTTCAGTTTCCATGGTGACCTGGGGACCAAGACTTGGTCATCCCTATTTTAAGGTCACCCATTGAAACATGAGAACCAAATGCAAACAGAAGAGTTAATTAATAAACCACTTATTGGCATTTTAGCTTAGGGTTTATTGGCCATGAGTTAACACAATGGGTTATTGCCTTGGGAATCATAAAACTTTTTTTTTTAAAGTGAGCCATAGAAGGAAAAGCAACAGGGTCTCTTAACTTCTCCCTCCATAGCAGAACAAAGCTTTCATTTGCTTCCTCACTGCCTCGTTCAGCTGCTGGAATCGAAGACTATGTAGACACTTTGGGGTTGATTAACTAAAACTGGACAATGCAAAATCTGGTGCAGCTCTGCATAGAAACCAATCGCCTTCCAGGTTTTTTTTTTTGTCAAAGCTTAATTGAACAAGCTAAAATTAGATGTTGATTGGCTACCTTGCACAGCTGCACCAGATTTTGCACTTTCCAGTTTTAATAAATCAACCCCTTTATCTATCAGCATGTGATAGTGCAGGACCAGTGGCAAGGGAACCAAGTGAAGAAAAATATATAAACTCCAACATATACCAAAACCAGCACTCGGGTCTTCATGCTACACAGAAAACACAGAATCAGACACTCGCTAAGGTGCAGCCCTCAATAGATCGGGGAATCTTGATGATGGCAAAAAAGAGAATAAAACAGGGTGCACTCTCCTCGTGCATTACCGTGATAAATAGAAAATGTATTAAAAAATCACAAACCAAAGAGGTCATAAAAACAGAGAAAAGGAGCCAAAGATGATAGTTGCGGACAGTGGAGGTCCTTGGGTGAAACTCCCTTCCTCAGAGCAAAGGAATGGAGTTTGACTCCCGAAACACGTTAGCACATTTCACCCAAGGACCTCTGCTGTCCGTGACTGCCATCTTTGGCTCCTTGTCTCTGTTTTTATGACTTCTTTGGTTTGTGAGTATGCATTTGTGATTTTTTATACATTTTCCATTTATCACGGTAATGCACGAGGAGAGTGCGCCCTGTTTTATTCTCTTTTTTGCAAAGAAAAATATATGCTTTTGGAGGGGATAGGGGACCTTAAATAGATATCCTGAAGGTTAACTCTGTTTCAAAAACAATACCATCACTGAGCTTTCTCTACAGCGTAGACA
This sequence comes from Staurois parvus, assembly GCF_062004578.1. Classification (NCBI taxonomy): domain Eukaryota; kingdom Metazoa; phylum Chordata; class Amphibia; order Anura; family Ranidae; genus Staurois; species Staurois parvus. Next base: position 122,042 of record NW_028318193.1, read on the forward strand.
TTCCCTACCCCACTTTAAATTACACATTTTTCTTTTTTTTGTCTACAAATCTTATTTTTGAACTGTAAAATGGTGGTCACTTGATCCTTTTTGGCTTTTTTCCATATTTACGGGCCTGAAGGAGGAGCCATCATACATCTCCTTGTTACCATAACTTCCTTTCATTTGCTGAGACTACATTCCGCTACATTCCTTGTTTTTACATAGCCTGTGTTGTTCTAAGGGACATGTGTAAGGAAGGAGACGGAACATTTATTAGAGGGGAGAGTGAGCAGGAGTATGGCGTTGGGCATCGTTCAAAGTGGAGGAGATGTGGTGCTGGACCTTCGAGTATTGCGTCTGCTGGGAACAGCACTAGAGATAAAGTGAATATTGCAACTAAAACTGTATTTTTTACAATCACAGGAAAATTTATTTCCTAATCAATTCATGGGTGAGTAGGGATGTACAAGTAGGGCTGTACAAGCACAAGTTCACTTTAAAGTGAGTGAATTTGATATTTTCCTGTGTTCTTCTAGTGTACCTCTTCCAACCTTTGCTTACCAAAATTTTATACTGAGTTTGTTTCTCATTTTTACAACATTTAACCATTCTTCCTTCCTCAGTGCCATTCTTAAATCGTGAAACTGACCTTGTATTTTGTATGCATAAGCTTACTATACACAATAATTTTTTGTCTTTCTTAGATACACACTTGTGGATATTCTGCGTGCGATACTGCTGTCGCTAGAAGCTATGATAGAAGACCCAGAACTTCAAGTGAATGGATTTGTTTTAATAATAGACTGGAGCAACTTTACCTTCAAACAAGCATCAAAGTTAACCCCAAGCATGCTGAGACTAGCAATTGAAGGTCTTCAGGTGAGAGAACCTTTTTTGTGAAAAAGTTGCTCACTGTCTACTCTAAATCATATAAGATGACAATTCAGATAAAACAACTTTTTTTGGGGAAAAAAGGAGGTTCAGTCCTTTGTTTTTTTTATTTTATTAGGGGAATATAATTTGGATAAGGTAATAGGGATTATGGGATGCCCAACTTGACTGAATCAATGCAAGGGGACAACTTCCTTCCTATTTACAAAAATTTAGCTTCTCGTCTCATCTGCCCTGGAGAACTGCTCCCAGCTCCACAGCCTGCAGACTCTACCATCCCTCCTGGCTGCACTGAAGATCTCCCAGGGCAAGGATAAATGAATAAGCAGAGCGCTGTCCTTTGACAGCTTGTTACATGTGGCAGGCTCTTTCTTTGTGAATCCCAGGGTGTGATAATCTACTCACCTTGTCCTCTTTGCTCCCACTGTTTGCAGGCCATGATCCTGTTCATGACATACTGCTGAATGGATCCTCTTTAGCCAGCCTAAGCCCAGCCTGGAGGCCAGTCCCCCAGCCCTAGGGGACCCTTCCCAGGCCAGCAACAGTCTCCTCAGTACTTCATCTTCCACCTGACCCCCCCTCCCCCCCAGCTGGCTTGACTATCCCACATTCATGGGCTGGTCCACCACTCTACCTGGGCCTTCAAACCTGGAATTGGTTAGACTCCCACAAATATGCAGATTAAGTCTCCAGCTTTTCCGCCTACTGGCTTCTGGAAGGTCCCTATGGTCCTCCAGAAACAGGTGAGGGCAATAGAGTCCCAACCTGTTAGGTCATCTTGCTTGACCTGCAGTAACCCGACCTTAGTCACGGACTCACACAGTTACCATTAATCATACACAGATTTTGCCTACAATATTCTAGTAGCACACTAGAGGGTGCTACAAGTTTAAAATTAAAACTAGTTCTAGACAATGTTGTTAACCATTTGCCCTCCAGAAGATTTACCCCCCTTCCTGACCAGGCCATTTTTTTGCAATACGGGACATATACTGGAACAGTGACTTATAGTGGGATATTGCAGCTGACATTTTTACACTAACTGACACTTTGTGGGAACCAGTGACACTAATACAATGATCAGTGCTAAAAATATGCACTGATCACTGTACTAATGACACTAGTTGGGGAGGGGTTAACATCTAGGGTAATAAAAGGGTTACGTGTGTGCCTAGCTATATGCGTGGTGTACAGTGGATGGTACTGGTACAAGGAGAAGTGGTGACTGTCTCCTGTCACAACACAGCTGTACCTATGTAAACAGCTGTGTTCTTCCTCCCTGCCTGAGGATCTGCGGATGCAGGCAAAGATCTGTTCTCCAGGACTTGCAGATCGGCTTCTGCTGTGACAGTTCAAAGCAGAAGCGATCCCCCGGCGGCGCGTGTGTGCTCGCCCCCATCAGCCAGAACTGCAAAATCACGTATATATAGAGTAAAACTGCTATAGGGTGGAGTAAAAGTGGTTAAAAACAATATTATTCTTTATGTAAATAATGGCAAAAGATATGCTTATGAAAAAATATGTATGTCCACCCAAACTAATGGGGTTTGGCTCTATTGCTCCATAACTTTGTGTGTAGCTTTTGCAGCTTTAAGGCATTTTTCAAGCATGTTATTTAAATAATATGTGTACTTTGAATGTTGTCCTATAAGCCGTATTTAATTTTGCATTGGTACAGTACACATCTCCACTGTAGTTCCCAGTCACCCATGTCCATGCCCATGCCCATTTTTAAGTAGGTCTTGAAAATTAACTTGAATAAGGCCAGAAGAATAGAAAGATTTATCTCCTGTAGACTTTAAAGGGGTTTGCCTCCATGTTCAAGGTTTTCCAACTTCTTGCCAAGTCCATTGAACATCCAGCAAAGCAAGCTTTGTCTGGTTTGCTCATCCCTGTTTGTGTAATCCATGGTTTGTTATACTTTAAAGCTTAAATGCCATGGTGCTTTCTAGTGGTGTTTCTGCACCCTGCTTTAAGATTTTTTTGATACAGAAATTAATTAGCCTACTTACATCTTGCCTGTTGTATTGCTGTACTTGAACAAATTATCTTTTTTATCTAAAAAATAAATCTCTTTATGTTTCAAAGTGTTGTGCTACCCCCCCCCCCCCTCCTCTTAAGGGCTGCTCAGTATTTTTGGGTTCCCTGTCTGTCTTGAGCCTGCTTTGAAAACTCAGCCCCTGCTGCCACCACCGTAAAGCTTTGACCAGGAGGACTCCCTGGCTTGGAACCATAAATAAACACACACAGTTTAGGATGAACAAGTATTCTGATTATAATGAGGTCAGAATAATAAGTGTGCAAGCACAAAAAAAAAAAAAAAAAAGATGAGCATGAAATGCTCTAGAAGGTTCAACAAAGTATTAAAACACAGTATCACTTTAAGCAACTCCAAATTGTCCTGCAGGATCAGAATTTGAGATCAGTCCCAGCTTTTGAGATATCTCTACCCAAGTGAGTTGGACAGAATGATCAAACTGTCCGACTACCTCACTTTTGGACTCTCAGTTACTGATGACTGGGTTTAACTCTGGAGGCTAAGACCTTAGTGAAAATCAATAATGTTCCCTTTTGGCAGCTCTTTTTTAGAAAAAGTGTCCAATCTTCTGCACGCTCAAAGAGGCTCTAGTTGGTATACAGTACATTAACATTTAGAGTCCTTTTATTTTCCTTGTGTGAAATCAAGTTTCCCTCAAGATGGCGTTGTCTCAGAAAAGCAAAACTCCTTGAAGTGATGTTGAATTTAAGTGACATCTCTTTAATACAAAAGGTGAAGGCAAAGATTTACTAAGATTGTAAAAAGGGTGGAAGCAGACTTTAGCAGAGGTGAACTCCTCCTCTAAGGTGGTAAGCCAGTCTGAAGAAGCAAGTTTCTTGAGCTTTATAAGAAACTTTAAAGAAGACACTAAAGTTATTCTGTATACAGGGTGCCTACACTGTAGAAAAGTCCTCGGGCTTAGGATGCTAATAAAGCACTAATCAGTAGGCCGCAATAAACTGAATAGTCTGGGACTCAGTATAATAAGCTGTAATGTGAGGTGTACTGAACTGAAAGAAACAACTGAACCTAACACAGTCAATTGCAAGTTATGATGATCTGGGTATGGAACCCTCTCAACTGGTCCGTAACCTCAGTAGCGTAGCAGGTAGTCTCTCAGTTAAGGGGGCCCCTGTGTTCTTTTGGTCCCTCTGTTAAGGAGCGATACCGATGGTAATACCACAATCCTCCAGCCTGCAGGATTGCCTGTCCTGCTTGTCAGTGATACCAGTGGTCTGCGATCCCTCTCCACTTCTTCTTTCTGCAGCCTGGCCCAGTCTGGATCTCCAATGTCCTGCACAGCTTTCTGCACACACCCGTTCTCTGTCCCTCACCATCCACTTCCTTCCTGTAAGGTACCCGGGCTTTGAATATATATATATATATATATATATATATATATATATATATATATATATATATGTGTACACTCCCGCCCCTTTGCCAGCTCTTCTGGGAAATGTAGTCTGTTTACTCCTTGTCTGAGCACAAAGATCCTACTACCAGCATACAAAATTAACAAGGCTTTTCTTCAACAGTCTGCATAACTGAACCGCAGAACTCTTCATCTTGTGTTCACTTAACATCCTGCAACCAGTATTCATGCGGGGTGTTACAGAAGGTTTGTATGGTTGAATCTCCTGATGCTGTTTTGCAGCATTGAGGTTTTTTTTCTAAAAAATATGTATATGTTATATATTATTATATTATTATTTTCTTTTTCAACATTTGGAATCCTCTCTTCTAGTCCATTATTGGTGGTCATCCACAGATGCAAATACATGATACTCCTTTTCAGTGTTGCCACATTTAGTGGAGTGCTATTTGTTTCTGAATAAAACAGGTTTTTTTTTCAAAATTCCAGTCCTCTAAGGCCAGCCTTTAAAGTCTAAGTTCACCTTTTTTTTCTTCTTAACAGCTCCCCTATGTACACACATGCATTAGCATGCTTTCCCCAGCGTCCCTTCAGATGGGCTCAGACTGCATGCTAAACTCCGTGGGGCCGCATGCAGCCCACGTGACACCGCTGATGTAGTACAAATTCCTGCTTGATTGGATACAGAGTGATTGCATAGATGGTGTGCCCTCCTATTATATAGTTTTGGTAAATCTAAAGAAGATTGTACAGTCAGATTGTAAAGTGTATACCCACCTTTATACACCTAAAATTACGTAGTTGTGCTTTCAGTCTCATTAATTATTAATGGCATGAAGAATACATGAAGGTAAAAAATTTGAGCCTTTACAACTACTTTATTATTTCTCATAAAGGTTTGGTGCTAGTGGTACAACCCAAGATTTTGGGACCATTTATTTTTCATTTTTTTAGTTTTAAACTGTTTAAAAAAGGAAGTGAAGTTTTGGATTGAAGTGTATGAATAGCCAAAACTTTGTTTTTGGATTACTTTTTCATGTAGATGGATTAGGACACCTACCAAATTTTCATTTCTGTCTGTGTCCCTGCTGGGAAGATTCACCCTCTCTATTTGTCCTGATGAGCATAGTCAAAGAGATAGAATGTAATAGGAAATCTCAGATTTTACAGTTGTCACCAGAGCAAGAAATGGAGATAAATCTCACTATAGGGACACCAGTTCCTGTAGCAAGTTAGAGGTAATTACTGCTCACTTTTGAGAGATTTCCTCTCACTTCCTTTTGCATCTTCAGGGCAGGAAATGAAGGTGAATCTCTCTAAGACAAAGAAACAATTAACTGACAGTTATTTTAACACTTCCAAACTCTATGCAAAACATTTACTTTATACATACCATTTCTTGCAAGATGTCTCTTATTTAGAAGGCGACCTGAATTGGGCAAATACATAGCAAATGAGGTTTATTTTTGATAAAAATAAATATACTGTGTACTCTTGGGGGCTAAAACATGCATGATTTATATAATCTAGTGAGAGCAAAACTAGATGAATCAGTGTTGAAGAAGGTGTCCTGGCAGATCAAAGGCTTAATAGTCTTTGATCTAGAAGCTGCTAATCTGCAACTTCTAGAGTGGACAAGATACAATCTTCTATTAAAACAGTCGTGGGGTTGATTTACTACAGGAAAATAGGCTGTTCTTTTTGCAAAGGAATTTTCAGTTTGTAAGGGAATTTTCCCTTTGCTTAGTGAGTGTTGTGAAAATTCACTTTGCAACAAGTACCCAAGCACGGATAATAATACAAAAAAAAACCCTGTATTTTTGCTTTTGCATGAATGATGGAACTTCATAGAGCTTCAATATATTTAAGCTAAATAAAAATTCCCCTGCAACGTGAATAGCCTATTTGGCTTTAGCAAATCAACTCCCATGGACTCAACAGAGAGAGGATTGTGTACCTGTAGAAAGCATTAGTAAGACATGGAGATGCGCTGTGCATATAGCACAGATTTTAGCAACATATTTATTGATGACAATAGAAAAATATTTCAGAATGATTTCCACAAAAAAAATTAGATGTATTTAATTTTGTTAAAAAATACACTAAACTCTAGTAATAATATCCACAGACTGTAGGTTAAACACTGTTCCTGGTTGCTACAGCTGATTCCTCCTGTGCATACTGCTCTCTTAAAATGTATGTATTGCCCATTTTTGATTTGGATAGAGTAGGGAAGGGATAAAACCCCTTTCTAGCTTTTTTGCTGTTTGTGTGTTGGTGTGGAGATTTATAACTACTGTTGGAAATGCAACATGAAATGAGAGGAAATCTTGTCTGAGACAGTTGGCAGTAGAACATTTGTCCCCATTGGAAAATTTCCCCTTACCTCTCGCTCTTATGACAGCTATAAAATGAGGATTCCCCGTTTACTTTCTGTCACAGTTACAATGGCCCCCAGAACAAGTAGAAGAGCAAATATCCACAGAGGGGACACAGACCACAATAAAGAAGAGCAGAGGATCCTTCCCCACATCTTTCTAAAACAAAAAAAGTTAAGCCTTTAAATACACTTTAACTGCTTCCCATCTGGCCAATATATGAAAACGGCTATATGGGAGTTTTGTTGATGCGAGAGGGCACATATATTCAACCTCTTGCATCCGCTGCTCATGCATGGCTTCTGAGCTACTTCAAGCCTCAGACACAGTGGATCACAGATTGGAATACAGTGCCAGTGAAATTGGCTCTGTTCCATGTGATCAGTGTGACCAATCACAGCAATCATACTTGTAAACAAAGGCTGCAGGACTGTGTTAAGCACTTAGAGCAGGGATAGGCAACCTGCGGCTCTCTAGCTGTTGTGGAACTACATTTCCCATGAGGCATTGCAACATTACAAAACTGACAGTTACAGCTATGACTTGCAGAGGCATGATGGAACTTATAGTCCTGCAACAGCTGGAGAGCCACAGGTTGCCTACCCCTGACTTAGAGTGTAAAAAAATGACCACAGCCCACTGTTTTGATATCACTGTAAATAATTGCAGCCAGCCATTGTCTCTGATAACTGCCACAACACTACAATGTCACCACAGTGACACTGCAATTGCTCTGGTGACAGTATGTAAAAAAACAAAAAACAAAACAACAAATATATTCTTTTACATACTGTCACCAATCAAGTGCAGTATACAGTGACAGTGTACTGCTGTGGCAATGCTAATGTACAATGGCTGGCTGCTCTGATATCACTGTATATCTGTGCAGCCAGCCATTGTCTCTGATGACTGCCACACCAGTCCCAGTGTCACGACTGGCAAGCCCACTATGCCCACCAAAAGTGACAGAGGGTGTTGTTTTTTGCCATGGCTGTGAAGCCAAGCATCCCAGTAGTGGCATTTGTACACCCCCAGCCACTGCAGATAAAAGTGATAAGGGGTGGTAACTATTGTTCAACTGCAAGGATTTACCTCCCTCCCACCTCACATGTGAACAAGCCCGAATAGTGCAGCCAATCACAGTGTCTCCAATCACCACTTCACCAGCCACAGTGTCCAAAAATGTGGTAGGTAGTTAGAAAGTTAGATGCATAATTTATGCCTCTAGAAAACCTGAAGGTGCTCCTTGGATTTTGGGTCTCTCTTTATAACTAGGCTGTGAAATACATGTGGTATCCTCATATTGGGGATGAGTGCTAGAAAGTATTTTGATGTGTAATTCTAAGGATGGCAGTACATAATACAAATTTCTTGCATAATTTTCTTTTAGATTTACCAAAATCATATAATATGAGGTTAAACCTTAACACTTTCAAGTTGTATGCAATCAGACTGGCCCTTGCACTACATAGTTGAAGGAAAATCTAAAGGAAATCAAATAAGAAAATTGTATAACGTATGGCAAGCTTTAGTATGCCTATGCTGTATGTTAGAAATATCTTCCTAATTGACAACTTTGTGTAACAGAATGCATATTCATTTTTTTCTTGCATTTTCCAAAAACTTGTTGCAAAAAAATGACCCTTTCAAAAGATTCACTATACCTTTTAGAAAATACCTTTGGGTGTTTTGTTCTAAAATGTGGTCAGTTTGTCAGTGTTTCTCCTGTCTTGGGACCTCAGGAACTCAAGAAATATGATAAGTAGTCAGGAAATTAAATGTATAATTTATGCTTCTTTAAAGCCAAAAGGTGCTATGGAGACTTGGAATCTTGCTAGTATAAAAAAATGCATATATTATAGCATTGAGTGACTCACTGAATCATTTGTTTTATACTACTGATGAGGACCAAAAGACCGTAAAGTTTACGGAATGTGTTGACTCCTGTTTTAAGAAGTCCTACTGTACTTGCGGTTCTTAAAAAAAAAAGGGGGGGGGCTTCTCCGTTCCTACTGGCTTGCCTCATGTTAAGCTAACTATCTTAAACTGATACTAAAGGTGCAGATTTTTTGAAAAAAATAATAAACATACTTACCTGCTCTGTGTAATGGTTTAGCACAGAGCAGCCCTGATCCTCCTCTTCTCGGATCCTCCTCTGGCACTCCTAGCTCCTTGCCCCTGCTGAGTGCCAGAGCAAGCTGTTTGCTCTAGGGGCACTCATGCTTGCTTTCTCCCAAACCGCCTCTGTGTGTCTATAAGAGCTGGAGGCCCCACCCCCTGCTTCCTTCTCATTGGCTTTGATTGGAAAATGGCTCCTGCTGCTGTGTCTTAGCCAATGAAGAGGGAGAGACTCGGGAGAGTCGATGCTCTTTTGCACATTGTTGAATCGAGACCGAGGATCAGGTAAGTATTGGGGGGCTGAGGGGGGAGCTGCACATTGAAGGTTTTCTACCTTCATGCATAGAATGCATGAAGGTAAAAAACCTTCAACCTTTAGAATCACTTTAAGCTGGCCATATATGGTTCATTTTTTTCTTTAAGCCATTAGGCTGAACAAAAAAACCGAACCAATCCCCTATCCACACATTCAAGGTGGATGGGGGGATCCTCTCTGCTGTGCTACCGTATTCTGATAGTGAGGAGACTCTCCCACCATCAGAATACACAGATCAGCGCTGCAGCCATGTATGAATCAGCTCTTATATTACATTGTGGGTGCCAGCGTTCCTTTAATACATTAATTCCTGAAGCCTGAAAATCTTTCTTTCCAGCACACACAAACACATTTATAATGACATTTAAAGTCTCATAATTTATTTATACCAAAAAATGTATGCAGAGGGCATTTATCAAGATAATGACACCAATAATAAAACCTGTACACACTTTTCTGATGTAACCATATAATGCATAATATAACAACACTATAGTCTTTTTGGGACAGGGGTCCACCATTTTGTGGTGTAAATCTGCATTCTCAGGACCAGGGGCAGACTGACAACTCATAAGGCCCCCCAGGCAATAAGAGATAATGGGGCCCCCTGTGTCCCTGCCTGCACTCAAGCCACACCCACACAATGCCCCACCTACATATTGCAGCCCAGCTGCATAGAAGGGGCATTTAAATATTTACTGCAGCAAAGACTGAATGAATGTTCACACCTTCTTTCTGTAGAAACCACTGGGCACTTCCAGATGTAAAGATGGCTGCCATGTGAGGGAAGAGAGAGGGGAGAGAGAGAGGGGGGGGGGGTGAGAGAGAGGAGGGGTGAGAGAGAGAGAGGAGGAGGAGTGAGAGAGAGGAAGGGGTGAGGGAGGAGGGGGTGGGGGGATGTGAGAGAAGAGCGGTATGTTTTAAATTGCACAAAAATGGGAGTGGCTTGAAAGGGGTGTGGTTAACTAGTGTCTGAGATGACTTACATTGCGGAGTGTATGACAGTGAGAAGGATGTACATGAGAGGAGTGTGAAGGGTATAGCGGTGGATAGTATGTGCAGGATGGTGTCAGTAGGGCAGTGGATGGTGTCAGTAGTTCTTTATTTTTATTATTGTTATATTTGTTTTACAATTTTATGATAACATGATACATGTCATCCATGGGTGCAGGGTGTGTGCAGTGAACACCCTGCACCCATTGATGATATGCCACTGTCTCTCACCTTCCCACTGCCCACTGGCTCCATCACCAGCAGTGTGATGGCACTACCACTGCCTGGGACCCCGACTCACTCTGCCACCATGTGAAGTGAAAGGTGAGCTACTTCCAGGTCGGAATCTGAGACTGCCTCCTCCTCTTCTCCCCTCACTGTCACCAGACACTTCTCACAGTGCCCCCTACTGACCCAAGGCCCTCAGACAATGCCTAAATGCCCAAATTGTCAGTCTGCCCCTGCTCAGGACCCAGTATATATTGGATGTAGTTTAGCTTTGTATTGAATATTTTCTTGGTAGGTGGTCACAGGAATTTTCTCTAATGTCAGGAACAAACCACACTTGTATAACACATAGATATTTACATTGTATAAAAATTGCAATCAAATACATCATGTCTAGCATTATCACCATGGTAATCAATATGTGCAATATTAGTTACTTACACATAATGCTTAATATAAAGACAACAGATGGGTATGTGTCCAAATAGCACCAGATATGGTATTGCTCCCGAATGGGACCAGGTGCCCTCAGGCTAGATCGCTTCTATCTGCGAAAAGGCACAAAGAGGAAGGACCCATAGGTTAATGCCCATGTGCTCTACAAGGACCGCTGGAGGGGGAGAGTAAGGCAGTATAGAAATTGAGTACTAGTAGTAGATAGTTAGTGCAACAATAGCTGTGTACTTGTAGGCTCCTGGACAAAAACGGCCATGGTGTTGTTGTATTATGTATTATATGTTGTATTATATGTTGGTTGATTAATTAGAAAAGTGTGCACAGGTTTTACCTTGGGAGGGAATTCTTTGATGGATGCCCTCTGTATACATTTTATGGTATGCATATATTATGAGATTTTAAAGGGATCATTTAAATGTTGTTACAAATGAGTTTATGTGTACTGAAAAGAAAGTTAAATTTTTTTAAGCTCCTGAACTCACTATCCTAAATGATGTAAAATGTAAATAGCCTCTGGTTTAAAAAGCATACAGTGCTTTGCAGTATTTTGGAGGCAATGCTTTTCTAAATAGAAATAAATATTTTCTATTTTAAAAAGCATACTGTATTTTACAGTACTTTAGAGACAAAACTTTTTGGTTACCTTTGGCTCACCACACCAGCTGACCATGACTTTTTAAAATAAATGTACAAGCTAGTTGAATGGTGGTCTTCCTAATCTAATGAAATTTCTACTTTTATTACTATCCCCCACCCCTGTTATTTGCTAGGAAAAATCGACTTTAAAAGAAAATGATCAAACTATAGTTGCGTCCTGGAAACAAAAATACTCCCCCCCCTCAAGTTAAAACAGTGCTCCTAAATGCCTTAAATATCCATATGCTATTTGAACTTATGTCCACCATACAAATGGCAAGTTGGGCACCTTCTGGAAACAATAGGGTGGCTGGATGATGTACCATAGCTGCATAACTTAAATCTGTTGAACATTTTTAATACCTGCTAGGGCACCCCTCTATCTTATATTCTACAATTTCCATTGCATATCTGTTAAATTCAGTATGATAATTTTGTGGGTATCAGGAGGCACTCTACAACATCAAATACAGATGGAGTTAACACTTATTCTATTGTATATCCTTGTACTATAAAGGTGCTTTTCATGCAATAGGTCCCTTCCCTCCTTTTTAATGTTGAACTGAGCCACATATTGTTTTCTACTGTTACACCTGTATTTAGTTATTGGTAACAACCACTCTGCATGTGACATATTGCATTTTAAATGGCTTCTCTTTCTGTAGTGTTTCATATGTCTCAATGTGAAACCTTAAGAAAACATCAAGCTAAAAAAAGAAAAAAAAATTTCATTGGTAGGTTTTAGCTTTTTGAAAAAAGGCTGTTAAAGCCTACAGCTAGAATGTTTAGCATTTTATTCTGTATGTCAGGCAAAGACCCTATGTATGGACAGTGACAGTTAGATAAGCAAATACTTGGCTATTAAGCCTGTGGTCTTCCTTATCTACCTGGATTTCAACTTTAATCATTTCCCCACCCCTGTTATGTGCTAGGAAGAATCTCCTTTAAAAAGAAAATTATCTTTGGTAGGTTTTAACCTATTGAAAAGGCCATCATGCCTACAGCTAGAAAGTTTAGCAGTTATTCTGTTTGTCAGGCAAAAAAACCTTCATAAAGACAGTGACAAGTTAGATAAGAAATATATCTTCCATGTAAGAACGGAAAAACCTAATTTTACTCATATATCATAGTCATTTTTACATGGCTGAAGGCTTTAAATTCTACGTTTATTCCACTATCCTTTAACTTCCCTTAAATATACTGTCAGAAAACAAGACATTCACTTATTGCCTTATATATCAATATCTGTTCTACAGAATGTCATTGCCTACATTTTTTACATGTTTGGTTTATATACACCACCAGCTTGTATGCATTCATTTGATATATATAAGTACAATTTATTGTTCCATTTGGACATTCATTTGCTTCTGTATGATTTTGTAACAATATCATAATAACATTCAAAATATTTTCCCTACAGAACTTTGTAGCCACCCAGTAAATTTTTTTTTTAAATATTTATTTTTATATTTCGGGCACAATATTATGTTACACAAACAGTACTTAGTATGCACCTTGCAGCATACAGCTAGTTTTTCTAAAATGCAATCAACTGAAAAATTATTGAGGCCCTAACCAGTAAGTAAAATTGCACTAATACTACACCTCATTTCACCCTTGCTTTTCTATAGTGTTCTGGAACCCTTTATGGACAACCAGTAGGGCACCACAATATATTTTCAGGGTTTCACAATCCCAAGGCACTCTAGAAGAATACAGGTGGATGTGTAGAGTATTTTTGCAAATTTTGTGTTTTTTCAAATTTAGTTACTTTTAAAGTAGAACTAAAGGCGATTTTTTGTCCCAAGTTGGATAAAGTAAGGGAGGGTATAAATACTACAGTGGCAGAATTTTTTTTGTTTCTTCCATGTTTCTTGATATTAAGGACATTTTTTTAAAATTTGTGTATATCAATGCATTTTTGCATTAATGTTTATTGAGTATTTATAGATGCAATTTATTCTTCAGAGTGGGCAATCATTTATATATGCCCTGGCAAGGATCCTGAAAAAATGCCACACACTGGTATACAATGACATCATCTATGATGGTTCTCACAGAATAATAATTCATTGTCACACTTCATACATGTGGATTGTATTTTTTAACTTTTGTAATACATTGTTATTGAATTGTTATGTGGTTTTTGCCTCTATGAGGCACAAATTTTTTTTAGCATTTTTTGTAGCTTCTTTCCACCTATATAATTGGTGGACTGAGAGGTATGTGATTTTGTTCATAATAGGGATGGTACCTGTGACGGGCGCGGTGTCGGACCCCAGCCCTTCTCACCAACTTGTGACCGAAGGACTAGCCAATCTAAAACCGTGCTGCCACTTGCGTAACAATGCCACTCTCAGCTGCACCCTGCACAAAGCTCACTGGACCCCAATCTAGGTGCCAACAGCCTGAAAGCGATTGTTACTGGGTCAGGTTAATTATGCAATTAACCCTTCACACTGCCACCACCACCTTTTTTCAGAGAAGGAGGAAACTCACAAATCTTAGCAGTAACACTATGATGTTATAAATAAGCGTCTGTATACACACTGTCACCACAGAGAGATGTATCCAGAGGTTTTAAAACACACAGTGGCACTCTTCAGAGACAGGGATTCTTAGTTTGCATTAAAGAACTTTAGAAATAGTTCAACACTTTTCAGAAAATAGGATATATTACTAAAAAGGTCAAAATGGTGCAATGAAAATATTTACAGAAAAGATGTAACCAATATATACATATAAATAGAGAGAGCAATAACACAACAGAGAGATAAAAGAAAGAAGTTTAAGAAGGTAGGATACTGCAGAAGTCCTGTGTTTAAGCAGCGTTCAAGTGTCCTGAACAAAAGGGTTCCTTTTCTCCCAAAGTTGGCTCCTGATGTTAAAAGGGAGAATCTCTTCATCTCTCTCCAGGCACGACAGCCTCTTTTCTAGGAATCCAGCAGGGTGTCTCCTTAAAGCAGAGAACCAATCGCCTCATTTGGGGAGGGGTGTTTAGGCGGGGACTATAACCCAAATCCCTCACAAGTTTATACCATGGCCAATAACCTTCACTAGGTATATGTAGCAGCCTAGCCACTGGTAGATTAATATGCAGAATGATATCCTGAACGTCCAGACATCAAATATGACATATCTTACTGTTCCAGATAAAGACATATTGATTTCTACTCTCGTGTAGGTGCCACATAAGGGTGTAAGGTATCAGGTGACTCTTATTAAACTGACCTATCTGAATATATGCTTTTTTTTTATTGTACCTTGTTCCTGGCGGGATTTATGAATTTGTATGGAAAAGCGGTTTCAAGTGGGATGTATGTTTTACTGCCATTCTGGAATGCTTTTCATGTCCAGTGATGGACTGATTTATATCTGTACGACCAGGCCAAGGCAAGAGTCTGACAGACTTCATGGAACCAGCTAATTGGGTTTACAACCATGAAGCATATCCAGCTGTGTCGTGTACACTCCTGAACTTAGCACACACACAGACCACATTCCTTGCAAGGGGAGGGGGCTGGAGGGAGAGAAAATGATATTTGTATGATACAAGATGGTAGATCTTTAACAAAATGGTTGTTGGTGTCCAATCTGTGCGCACAATTATCACAGTACCTATAGAGGATATTTTACATATAACATTAAGCCACCTTTTCTTGACATAGTTATACATCTAGACATGCTCTAGAAAGAGCTGGAAAATCCAGGAGACCTTGGATTTTAAATTGAAAGATCAGTTAATATTGGAACACAAAGCTGTTACATTATTTATGGGTGCAGGGACTTAGACGTGTGCTTTTGGAGCTCTTGTCAGTGCAGTGGATTGAAACTTCTATAGAATAGGGAATAGAATTGAGGAATGACTATGACCACTATCAGAAAATAAAGAATAAACCTTCAAGTTTGGGATTTGTGATGGAAGTGAGACAAGCAGACACCTTCTATTTTAAGAAGTGTGTGGGCAGAGCCTACAACACCTGTGCACTAGGGGTTCATTTGCCCAAGGATGCACCCGCCAATGCCTGGGACTAGGCAGAAACTGCAATCGTGTACAGACTAACATTAGGTTGAGGTGAACTTCCACAGCGTATATTAATAAAGCAAAGTTGTGTCTTAGGTGATGTCCCATTGCTCTATGCACTGTGAATTCTACTTGTTGCATTGAAAATGATGGAGCCTCCACTAGCCAGCATACATCTGTAATCTCACTCCCAGTAACAGAATGAGATCCCGCAAGACACATAAGGAGGATGTTATGTATGTCCCTTGTTAACTCTTTTGCTCCCATATCATTTGGTTAGGCTGTGGGCCTCTGTAACACTGGTCTGCTCAAGGTTGCTATAGGAGATGGACAGCTAAGGAGGGAGCCCAAGGCAGTGACTACCTGCTACCAGAGGACACCTCACCTTACCCAGGTACCATGCCTTGCCTGGTCGCAATGTGTCATGCATATGTACTTGGTAACATATGCATGACACATGCATATGTACCTTGTTTTCCTCTTCTTACATGCTGACTTGACACTGTAGTGTAGTGCTTTCTAGGTCCAGGTTCTTTTGGATACGCCAGCCCCATTGTGCACCTTTTGAATAACTTCAAACCAGGCTCAAGAGAACTTTTGATAGTCTTTACTGATCAACTGTAATGCAACCATGATAAAAGTGCAAACAGTTCATTTTTTCCTAAGCCTGACTAACTGATACATGGCCCAGGCATAACTTTTAGGCGTTCATAGTGGCAGAGACTATAGTTGGCGGCTTCCTGGGATACTCGGTATAGAAGATAGTAAAGAGGCTCTCTCCTTGTCCTGGGATGTAATGAGAACAGCAGCAGAACACCACAGTGCATGGGAGACCAATTTATACCACAGGTAGGCTGGCAGAAAGCCCCAGAATGCCCACTCACTGGGAGCAGTGAACTTAACCCTTTTCCAATGCAGCCTGGCCTAGTAACTAACTTATTAGGCAGTCCCCAACCTGCTTACAAGTGTCTGCTGCACTTGAAACAAGAAAAAAAACTTGTTGCATTACATAATTCAAACTGGCATATACTGTTTTAAAATGTTCATGCAGTCCCACAGGTTTAGTGGAGGGCATTATGGTTCCTTTCTGCAGCCCTCTTCACCATAACAGTTTTATGAAAATGCTAATAAGTACTTCTGCCTTGATTCTGGGATTTTTTTTCTGGGATTTATAGTATATTTTAACACTTTTCCATGAAACTCTTAAAAAAAGAAGTTTTATAGTATATAGTAAAATGCCTTAATGCTAAGACTGGCCTATACTGAAGAAATGTTAAATTGTGTATATTACAAATCTTGGTAAG
The DNA here is from genome assembly GCF_062004578.1 of Staurois parvus. Taxonomy (NCBI): domain Eukaryota; kingdom Metazoa; phylum Chordata; class Amphibia; order Anura; family Ranidae; genus Staurois; species Staurois parvus. Next base: position 138,784 of record NW_028318193.1, read on the forward strand.
CCTCTTAATGCAGCAGCAATGCATGATCTTAACCACTGTATCATTCTTTTTTGTGATGTTTGTGTGTCAGCTTTTTATCTGTATTTGTAATCAATAAAATCATAGATTGTTTTCATTCTTATGTTTGGAACCTAGATTACAAAGCCATGCAGCTCATTTGTTGATATTCCTTCATGTAGTGCAAGATAAAATGTAGTTTGTCATCTTACAGACAGATCGATTTCTAAAGAGGCGCCAAAATGACTTGGTGACCTTTTTTCTTGTCGGTTTCTAATAGCTTCATGTGCCATCAATTAAGGCTAGTGACAGTCTCTTGAAAAGATGTCCTCCTGAATAAAGCCTCTATGTCTTTGATATGCTTCAACATTTCCTCTGGCTTCTTCCATATCACTTGCAGTGTACACAGATTTCCATATGCATTAATCACAATGAGGCACATATTATGTAGTCAGTAAAACCTGAGAAGTGCTTATATTACAGTAGAAATTCCATTACAAGGAAAACCAATGCTTGATAACAAGCTGAAATGCATGGGAATTTATACTGAGGAAATATAGAGATTAACATTGCTGACCTCTCCTTCTAGAAATGTTAGTTGCCTGTCTTCTTATACTGAATCAGTGGTTTTAGTGACTTTGGAGTAACTGACCCAAAACTGATATGCGAATCAGGAGCTTAGACTTCACTCTGATTTTCCTAGTCTGCATGCCATCTAGGCTGATAGAGTTCATAGATTGACGTCAGCAGCATAAGCCTTTATGTTTTTCTCAGTGCTGTACAGGTTTCCCTTAACCACTTTCGGTCTGGCCCATGTACAGAAACGGCTGGACGTGAGCAGTGCAGAAGCGGGTTGCCGTTCATAAATGTCGCCCGCATTTACAGCCTGTGCGCCCTTACTGGGAGTGCATGGAATCGATTGCTGTACGGGACCTCTGTGTGAGGTCCGATCATGTGATCACTGATTGGCCAATCAGTGATCACATGAATAGTAGTAAGCAAGATGTCACTTGCTGACATCACTGCTTACTACTAGTGAAATCTGTGAATGATCACAGAGGTCACATGGTACAAGGCTATTCACAACAGCCTTGTACCATGTGACAAGCCATGACCAATCACAGCTCTCAGAGCATTTCTCAATGGCTGCAGGAATGCAGCCAGAGAGGAGAAATACAGTAATTGCTGTGTAAACGTAATCAGTGTAAAAAAAAAAAATCTTCATAACCCCCCACAAGTAGTACAGTGTCACTATGGTGACACTGTACTGCTATGGTGACAGTATGTTAAAAAAAACATAAATAATAATATAAAAAATTAAAATAAAATTGCAAAAAACATTTTTGAAAACTTATATATTTTGGTTATAAACTAATCTGGGTTATTTTTTTTTAACTAAAAAGGTAACTGAATACATTTTGGCCAAGATTTATGAAGAAAGATTATTTATTTGCAAAATTTTTTAAGAAAAACACTTTTTTTTCAAAATGTTTGGACTTTTTCATTTATATAGCAAAAAAAAAATAAAAACCCCAGTGGTGAAGAAATACCACCAAAATAAAGTTTTATCTGTCTCAAAAAATACTAAAAAATTCATATGGGTACATTGTTGCATGACCGCGCAATTGTCATTCAAAGTGTGATAGCAGTGAAAGCTAAAAATTGGCCTGAACAGGAAGGGGGTAAAAGTGTCTGAACTTGAAGTGGTTAAAGTGATCATTGAGAATTTTACAGAAGGATACTGCGAGTGAATACATCTCATACTAAGTAATATGTATTCATTAGGAAAGAGTACTGGCTATGAAAATGTACCAACAGTTCGCAAAACTAAAGTGCTAGCAATGGAAAGTAGCTTTCATTCAATATTATGTATATTTTTTATTGTTAAAACAAAGACAAAGATTTGCTACAGGAATATACACTCACTGGTCTCTTTATTAGGTACACCTGTTCAATTGATTGGTAACACAAATTACTAATCAGCCAATCACATGGCAGCAACACAATGCATTTAGATATCTAGACGTGGTGAAGACAACTTGCTGAAGTTCAGACCGAGCATCAGAATGGGAAAGAAAAGGGATTTAACCACTTCCCTTCCGACCTTTATGGGTGTAAAAGCAATCAGTGTAAGAAAAAAAAAAAAATCTTCATAACCTACCACAAGAAGTACAGTGTCACCATGGTGACACTGTACTGCTAGGGTGACAGTATGTTAAAAAAACAAACAAAAAAAAACATAAATAATTATATAAAAAAATAAAATAAAAATGAAAAAACATTTTTTTAAAAAATTATAATTTTTGGTTATAAACTAATTTGGGTAATTTTTTTTTACTAAAAAGATAACTGAATAAATTTTGGCCAAGATTTATGAGCATCGGAATGGGAAAGAAAGGGGATTTAACCACTTCCCTTCCGGCCGTTGTATATAAACGGCTGGACGGTGGCAGTGCAGGGGCAGGTGGCCATTTATAAACAGCCTCCCCACCCCCTGCTTGTGCGCTTCCTGGGAGCGTGCAGTACAGAGATCCGGTGCCCGCTGTGCCCTCCAGACACAGTTGAACACCGATCGTTGTATGGGACCTCTGTGGGAGGTCCCGATCATGTGATCACTGATTGGCCAATCAGTGATCACATGAAGAGTAATAAGCAAGATGTCACTTCTGACATCATTGCTTATTACTTGTGAAATCTGTGAATGATCACAGAGGTCGCATGGTACAAGGCTATTCACTACAGCCTTGTACCATGTGACAAGCTGTGACCAATCACAGCTCACACTGTATTTCTCAATGGCTTTAAGAATGCAGCCAGAGAGAAGGAGAAATGATTGCTTTTACAGCCTTTATGGGTGTAAAAGCAATCAGTGTAAAAAAAAAAAAATCGTCATAACCACCCACAAGTAGTACAGTGTCACCATGGTGACACTGTACTGCTAGGGTGACAGTATGTTAAAAACAAAAAACATAAATCATTTTATAAAAAAATAAAATAAAAATGAAAAAACATTTTTTATATATTTTTTGGTTATAAACTAATTTGGGTTATTTTTTTTTACTAAAAAGATAACTGAATACATTTTGGCCAAGATTTATAAAGAAAGATTATTTATTTGCAAAATGTTATAAGAAAAACACTTTTTTTTCAAAATTTTTGGATATTTTCATTTATATAGCAAAAAAAAATAAAAATCCCAGTGGTGAACAAATACCACCAAAATTAAAGCTTTATCTGTCTCAAAAAAAATGCTAATTAATATGGGTACAGTGTTACATGGCCGCGCAATTGTCATTCAAAGTGTGATAGCGCTGAAAGCTGAAAATTGGCCTGGACACGAAGGGGGTAAAAGTGTCCGAACTTGAAGTGGTTAATTGACTTTGAACGTGGCATGGTTGTTGGTGATAGATGGACTGGTCTGAGTATTTCAAAAACTGCTAGTCTACTGGAATTTTCACACACAACCATCTCGAGGGTTTACAGAGAATGGTCCAAAAAAGAGAAAATATCCAGTGAGTGGCAGTTGTGTGGCCGAAAATGCCTTGTTGATGTCAGAGGTCAGAGGAGAAAGGATAGACTGTTTCAGGATGATAGAAGGCAACAGTAACTCAAATAATCCTTCCTTACAACCAAAGTATGAAGAATATCATCTCTGAAAGCACAACATATCAAACCTTGAAGCAATTGGGATACAACACCAGAAGACCACTCCGGGTACCACTCATGTCAGCTTAGAACAGGAAACGGAGGCTGCAGTTTGCACAGGCTCACCAAAATTGGACAACAGAAGATTGCAAAAACGTTGCTTGGTCTGATGAGTCGATTTCAGCTGCGACATTCAGATGGTAGGGTCAGAATTGTAAATAGCATGAAGGCATGGATCCATCCTGCGTTGTAGCAACGGTTCAGGCTGCTGCTGTAATGGCGTGGGGGATATTTTCTTGGCACACTTTGGGCCCCTTAGTACAAATTGAGCATTGTTTAAATGCCACGGCCTAACTGAGTATTGTCCATCCCTTTCTGTCTACAATGTACTCATCTTCTGATGGCTACTTCCAGCAGGATAATGCACCATGTCACAAAGCTCAAATCATCTCAAAATGGTTTCTTTAACATGATAATGAGTTCACTGTACTCCAATGGCTTCCACAGTCACCAGATCTAAATCCAAAAGAGCACCTTTGGGGTGTGGTGGAATGGTAAATTCACATCATGGATGTGCAGACGACAAATCTGCAACAACTGTGTGATGCTAGCATGTCAATATGGACCAAAATCTCTGAGGAATGGAGGAACCTTGTTGAATCTATGCCATGAAGAATTAAGGCAGTTGTGAAAACAAAAGAGGGTCCAACCCGATACTAGCAAAGTGTACCTAATAAAGTGGCTGGTGAATATAATTGTATCTAGAAGTAGCCTTTAGCTGATCCAAGACCCTCCCAAAATGCAAGGCTTTCTAACATAAAAGGTTTAAAATGATACTAAAGAGTGAAGTGTTAATTGCCATAATTAATGCACATAAATCATATATATCATTCCACTGTATTTTTTTTAATCCTCTACATTTCTTATTCCTGCAGTGCTGTGTGGTTACATGATCTTTCCGTATTCTTTGGCATCTACAGGGAAAGATCCTTGACAGGGGCTTCTATTACTTGGCTGATGTATGCTGTCTACAGTGTGAGTCTGTGTCTGGCCAGCCCTGATTGGTGTTGTGCTGGTCACATGACTATAAAAAGTTTCAAAAGAGCAATTCAAATTAAATTATAAATATAAAAAAATAAATTTACAGCTCCCTATAAATCTTTATTGAATATCAGATGTGTATTTTACAGCTGAGTTCAAAATAATAGCAGTCAGACATCACTAACCTGATCAATCACTGTTTTTGGTAGAAATTATATTTCTGCATGACAAATAATTTACTAGCAGGTGTAGCAGAGTAATAGAAATCCAACAGACCCAACAGTCATGGCATGCATGCTGCTGATTCTGTGTAATTGGATCACTAATTGAAAGGGGCATGTTCAAAACAATAGCAGTGTGGAGTGAGGGCATTAATTCTTTGAAAAACAGGTGGCAATTATTGCCCTTATTTAAGGAAGGAAGGCAGCAAATGTTGTACATGCTGGTTACAGTGCATTTCTCTCTGAAATTCTGAGGAAAATGGGTTGTTCCAGACATTGTTCAGAAGAACAGCGTATCTTGATTAAAAAGTTGATTGGAGAGGGGAAAACATATAAAGAAGTGCAGAAAATGATAGGCAGCTCAGCTAAAATGATCGCAAATACTTTAAAATGGCAACCAAAACCTGAAAGACGTGGAAGAAAGCGAAAAACTACCATTCAAATGGATAGAAGAATAGCCAAAATGGAAAGGACTCAGCCAAAAATCAGCTCCAGGAACATCAAAGAAGGTCTAAAGTTACCTGTGAGTGCTGTTACAATTAGAAGATGCCTATGTGAAGCCAAGCTATCTGCAAGAAGCCCCCGCAAAGTCCCACTGTTGAAAAAAAGACGTGCTGAAGAGGTTACAATTTGCCAAAGAGCACATTGACTGGCCTAAAGAGAAATGGCGCAACATTTTGTGGACTGATGAAAGTAAGATTGTTTTTTTTGGGTCTAGTAGCTGGAGACAGTTTGTCAGACGACCCCCAAACACTGAATTCAAGCCACAGTACACTGTGAAGACAGTGAAGCATGGTTGCGCAAGCATCATGATATGGGGATGTTTCTCATACTACGGTGTTGGGCCTATTTATCACATACCAGGGATCATGGATCAGTTTGAATACATCAGAATACTTGAAGAGGTCATGCTGCCTTATGCTGAAGAGGAAATGCCCTTGAAATGGGTGTTCCAACAAGACAATGACCCCAAAGACACCAGTAAACGTGCAACATCTTGGTTCCAGACCAACAAGATTGACGTTATGGAGTGGCCAACCCAATCCCCGGATCTTAATCCAAAGAAAACTTGTGGGGTGACATCAAAAATGCAGTTTCTGAGGCAAAACCAAGAAATAGAGAAGAACTGTGTTATGTAGTCCAATCATCCTGGGCTGGAATACCTGTTCACAGGTGCCAGAAGTTGGTTGACTCCATGCAACACAGATGTACAGCAGTTCTCAAAAACCGTGCTTATGCAACTAGATATTAATTAAGTAATTCAAAGGAAAGCAAAATCTTCAAACATTTTTCAGTTTATATAGTGAATGTTTGAGTTTATAAAGAAGAATACAAACACTGCTATTTTTTGAACAGTCTAATATTCACTTTTCTTCAATTGTTTTAGAGGAACAACACAAATTTGATATATTTTGCTTCAGGTTTTGATTTGGAATAGAATGTGTAGTGTTCCCAATGCATCTGTGTGTATGGAAATAAAAGCTATTAGAAGGATTTTGAGCTTTATTCACTTTTTTCAACACGCTGCTATTATTTTGAACACAACTGTATGTGTATTAATATAATCCTAACTTTCATTCTGTTCAGCTGGCATCTGTATCCAAGGATCTTTTTTATTTTATACATATTGGAAAAAAATGTATATACTTAATACTAATTTATATCAAAACTAAGTTTTTTTTGTAAGTTTCTTAGTAATGTAATCGATTAGCATTCTATATTCCGCTCCCATAGTGTTTAGTAATAGGAGGACATGGAGGAGAAGGAAGGGAGGGGAGTGTAATTTACCACTGTGTATATGCCCACATGTGTGACTTTATAGTCATGTGGACTGCACAGATAAGAAAAAGGAGGAAATGAAGAGCTTAATAGGGAACTGAAATATAAGCTTGCTTAGTAGAGGACACAACCTCGTCTACACAATCCCAGGTTGCAGTGGGGACACAGAAGATGGGAGGGACAGCTGAAAACAGGATCAATCAGGTGTATTTTACTCTACACAAAACAAATTCTTTATTGGCTTTGTGAGTATTTACACTCTGTTATATAGCATGTAATGAGAGTGTTTCAAAGTCTTGGTTTAATGACACTTTAATCATGAACAGATTGAATCATCACTTCAACAAGGATGTCTATTGACCCACAGGCATCACCAGAGGTTACAGATGATGCCCTGTAATATACAAAGTAAACTGACCTTGGTGGTGTCATTCTCAAAAATAAAAGTCTATATATTACTATCGCACCTTAGAACCTGTGAAAATCTTGTTTCTAGAAGCATTCCATTTGTAATGGCATGGTTCAGGACATGGAGAAAAATTTGGCAGTCAATGACTGACAATGGGATTTTTTTAACCTCTGTGATAAGTACAGGTTCCCGAATGTCACAGCAGTCATACAGTATGCAGATTGTGCTTTGGGGCAGACCAGAGCTGATTGACTTACACCTTGTAAGATCTCAAATTTCAATAGAAGTTGGCCGACTAAATAAGGCAAAAAGATCCTATAGTTAGATAAGGGGTGTCAAACTGGTGGCCCTCCAGCTGTTACAAAACTACAAGTCCCATCATGCCTCTGCCTTTGGGAATCATGCTTGTAACTGTCAATCTTGCAATGCCTCATGGGACATGTAGCTTGGCAACAGCTGGAGGGCCACCAGTTTGACACCTGTGAGTTAGATCTATGGACTATGATTTATTGACGTATGCTGTGCTGCAACAACAAAATTTGCCTTGAAGACTTATGGGATGTCAGACATTGCTCTGGCCTAGGCCAGAAACAAGGAAAAAAAAGTTTAACCTCCCTGGCAGTATGATTATTTCAGATTTTTGGTGCTGAAAGCGGTACCATTATTTTGCATGGAAATATGTAGCTTTTTTTATTGTAGGCCTGTAATTTTTAGGAATAACTCACTGAAATCTGTCCGAACAAGAGTCTAGTAAACATTCCGGATATGATAAAACTTGGATCGGAACACGGAAGCCAGATGCCGGCATTGGCCGGAGGAGATGGCCGGGGACGCTGCAGGGGACACATCACAGGAGCGAAGGACAAGGTAAGCGCTACAGGGAATCTCTGAGCAACGCCGCATGGTAAGCCCGAGTATAGCTCGGGGTTATCGCTTGTTGTACTGAAACTTTACCCCAAGCTACACTCGGGAATACCGCCAGGGAGGTTAAAACAAGCAAATATAAAATACCTTACTATCTATTTACTAATGCCAGCAGCATAAGAATTAAAAATAGTTAATATTGATTTAGAGAGTAAAGTTCTGCTTTATTCCCATCTGCATTTCAGCAAATGCTCCTATAATCCTGCATGTGTGTACATTTTTTTTTGTTTCTGGCCTAGGCCAGAGCGATGTCATACATCTTCATAGCAAATTTTTTAAAATTTCCTCTGGAAAAGGGATGGAGGAGCTTTCTTAGCTAAGCAGACCCCCCTCCCTGCATGTCTGCCCTAAGGGCAGATGGATTCCAGGAAGTAAATGCTGTATGAATCATCAACCCTTACTTAAGATGGCTAGAAATGCTAGAGGGTGTTTTTCAAAGAAAGTTATTAACAAAATAAAGCATTGAGACGGATGAATTAGTTAGCTTTGAACTTCAATAATTAATGTGGTAGCGTTTTCAGTTTATGGCTCTAATACCGTTGGGTTCCTCTTTAACTTTCATCTTTTGGTGTCTCTCATTTATCACCTAAATCACTTTGTGAAGTAGTACTGCTTGGACCTTGAAGAAGGGTACATACCCCAAAAACTTGTCCTGAAAATTGTATGTTAATGCAAATAAAAAAAGGATCATGGATAGTACTCAATTGTTTCTGTCACGTATAACCTAAAAACTGATGAAGAAACACTTGAAAATCATGTTTGGTCTGCATACCACTGCAGCATTATCACACAGTTTTCAACTGGCAAGTTTCCTATTCAGGATTTTGGAGCTGATACATTTCTGGGGGCTAATGCAGAGTTTATCAGTTTTATATATAAAGTCTAAAAATGTAGCTGAGCTTGAGCTGAATTGCTGGGGCAGGACTGCAATCAGTTTCATTCAGTTCTATTTTATTTCTTTTCTAATTTTCATTAATCTACATATACCATCTCTCATATGTATGTATATATATATATATATATATATATACAGTGTGTAATATACTCATACAGTTACAGTATGTAGCAACAAAGTATATAAAAACGTACTTACTAATATAATTAGTGTATAAAGATACTTTGTTGAATATGCATATTTTTGTGTTCCAGCTACTGTATATATGCTTGTTTAATGTAATTACTTTACAGAAGCAGACTGCTTCTTTAAAAAGCCCAAGCTTTGATAGATAGTCTGGGGAATTCATAAAAAAGTGTCCACAACACTCTGTACTTGCCACAAATCCATGTTCTTGTTGGAAATCCTCTGCCTTTCTCTGTATACCAGATTGAAATTGGTCTTAATTACCTCCAATTTCATTATCTTTGAATTGGGGGCAATTCTTTTTAAATCTGGTTCATCTTTAGTGGCACTTTGTAAAAGTGGCCCTATTAACCACTTGCCTACCGGGCACTTTTACTTCCTTCCTGCCCAGGCCAATTTTCAATTTTCAGTGCTCTCACAGTTTTAATGACAATTACACAGTCATGCAACACTGTACCCAAACTACATTTTTATAATATTAGAATAGAATAAACAGTAAGCGCTCAATACTGGTGGCAGCAGCTGAACATATAGGAAAACGCATAAGAAGTCCCACAATACATAAATATATAAATGCAGCGCTTAAGAGTGATAAACACAGTCCGGTGAAAGGAGTGCTCCGTGATTCCTAGTGCAAATGGTGGAAATTTACACTAACCAGAAAGCGTAAATTAAAACGCATGTGTGTATAAATCCTATGAGATCGCCTTCTCCACTCGGATCTGGTCAGAAGAATAGCCGGGAAAGGTAGATGTCCTGCGCCCTCATGTGGTGAAAGTATGGTCCAGCAGGTCAGAAAGATGCCAATCTGAGAAAAGTCTCCCCCGTCCTAGAAGATCCTGAGGGGCTGTGAAAAGGCAAGAAGCAGAAAGCGTAAATTAAAACGCATGTGTGTATAAATCCTATGAGATCGCCTTCTCCACTCGGATCTGGTCAGAAGAATAGCCGGGAAAGGTAGATGTCCTGTGCCCTCATGTGGTGAAAGTATGGTCCAGCAGGTCAGAAAGATGCCAATCTGAGAAAAGTCTCCCCCGTCCTAGAAGATCCTGAGGGGCTGTGAAAAGGCAAGAAGCTCCTCACAGGAGACACAGGGGAGTACTCATAGTGTAGTAGATAGTAGATATGGCTTTATTTATAAAACATCTGTGCACAATGAACAGGGTATAGGCAGATATGGATGAAACACACTGACCCCTTGATAACAAAGATGGCCGCCGGGCCTCCTCGTGGCGCCGGCGGCTTAGTGTCAACGGCGTCCTGGGTCCCACCTGACGCGTTTCGTGCGCACGCACTTCTTCAGAGGTAGGAACAAAGGAACCGCCGTGACCGTCTTTTCTGACATTTATACCGTAACTGGCGCATGCGCACTGATGCGGCTCCATCTTGCCGGAGTCCGGGCGTCCGCACTTATTCAAGTGCGCATGCGCGAGTGCCATTTTATCATGGGCCAGGGGTGAGTGCAGAAATATAAACGCGGCTCGCTTCTAATGGAGTCCGGGCGTCTGTATTTGCGCGAACGCGCATGCGTAGACGCCATTTTACCATGGGAACAAGAAGCCGTGGTGCCAAGCGCTGACAAAGGCCGTCTTGATGAGGGCAGATGTCATATGCGCTGAGATAAAATTAAAAAAAGAATAGTCTTTGTGGAAAAGACTCTTTAGAGGAGATATACAATGTGAAACGTTGTATGGGGGAAAAATTTTTTTTAAATTGAATAAAGGAATTCCCAAACAATATAAAATAGCCAGGACAAGGGCTCATAGAGTGAGTGGTGAATAGACCACTGTCGTAACTAGGGGGGCCAATATATTCAAAACCCCATAAAATAAACCGATGATAGAATATAAATTTTGATAAAATGTCACGCCCCAATCTTAGGTATAATCCTATCCATTAGGCCAAAACGACATGATAAAATGGCATTAAAATTGTTTGTAAATACCCTTCATATGGGGGTTCAAACCCACAATAGTAGGGTATTCCAAAGTGAGATAAATATCCGTTTAAATTGGCTAGCAAAATAATAGCAATGCTAAAACGGGCATATATTAAAAGCATGTAACATAAATGCAGAATAAAAAAAAACCGTCATACAAATGGCTGAAAATAAGTAACTAGAATGGATGCGCAAAGGTAAATTATCATGCATAGAGTAGAAATAAAAGGATAAATGTAAAATGGCTCCTAGTGAACTCAAAGGTATATCAGCATGATTTCATGAAAACCCACAAAAGTTCAGCTGTTATCAATGTAACAGTTGACATCAAGCTCAATGTTCAAACCTGCGGGATACAAAGTGTCCAATTCAAAGATATATTTGGTCTCCATCTGTGAGACTGCCCTGGTTTTGAAAGTTCCTCTCCAGTGTGAGGTGACTACATCAATACCAACAAATCTCAGACTGGAGGGGTCTCTATGGTGATGCTTCCTATAGTGGAGGGACAGGGAGTGTTCCTTGTATCCCTTTTTTATGTTATTGACATGTTCCCGGAGGCGGTCCCTAAGCCGTCTAGTTGTCCTTCCAATGTATTGTTTGGAACAGGGACATTCTAGTAAGTATACAACATATTTACTATTGCAGCAAATAAATTTATCAATGTTATATGATTTTCTGGTCTGG